>NC_051387.1:48001932-48004432 GCF_015228065.2 Penaeus monodon
ATCATTACATTTGTGTTATTATATTGGTATTATATTATACCACTATTTAATCATCGTCATTATTATTATTATTATTATTATTATTATTATTATTATTATTATTGTTGTTGTTGTTGTTGATGTTGTTGTTGTTGTTATCATTATCATTGTTATTGTTATTATCATTATTATTGTTATTGTTATTATTATTATTATCATTATCATTATCATTTTCATTTCTATTATATATTTAGCATCACTTTGTCTACATTCTTCGTTTACTTACATGTTGACATTTGTTTACCCATTCTTTTGCTTTATTGACAATGTTGCGGGACTACGTATATCTAGAAAATATTTGTTCTTCAATTTGTTTAAGAAGAAATGTAAATTTATCTAGTCTATTGTCATATCTAACAAGGACAAACTATTATGAATGTTTATACTTTTTCATCTACAACTTTTAATTGGAAATACTCGCGCTGGAGTATGTTAACATCATAGATATTTTCTACTCATGATTTTTCCATTTTCTGTTTTGTTTGCACTTATTACTAATTATTCACACTGATAGGTGGAGTATGTATCTACGTAGATGAGCGATGAATGAATATTGTCATCACGAAAATTAAATTATATATTTGTCTCATATCGGTCATGTATAGCTCCTATATTCTCATCGTAGTGTTAACAGTACCTTGAGTTTCATAGAACAGTTTCATTATAGTAAGAAAAACGCCATAGCAATCATACAACGCTCACTCAAGCTACGTATAAGTCACATGACAGTCAGAAAAATTCATAGTTTTCAAACAACACTCACTCAGGCTAGGTATAACAGTCACATGACAGTCAGACAACAGCCTGATAATGTCTTGCCTTTTGGGATTCCAGGACTTAAAGCGGCAGTGTGCTTGGCTGAGACTGTGCTTTAATACATGAATAACATTAAGTAGGCAGCATCGTTTTCCTATAACCCTCTAAAGAGATTTTCATCCCAGGGATCTGTTTTTTTGTTGTTGTTGTTGTTGCTTTTTTCGTTCTCGTTTTTGTTCCCTGTTATCCCATTCTCCTTCACCTTTTTTTCGTCTTTTGCCCTCCCTCTTTCTATTCTCTCTATCCTTTCCTCCCCTTTTCCCCTTCCCCTATCCCTTTTCCCTTACTCCAATTCCTTCCCTTTCCCTCCACCTTTTATTCATCCTCAAACCCCTTACTTTTTTTCCTTCCCTTTTCCCATACTCCTCTCCGTTATGCCTATGTCACCCATCGTTCGCCTTCTCTTCATTCCTCCGTTCCTCCTCCTCTTCCCTTCTTTCTATCTTCCCCCCCCCCCTACCCTCTCCCCTCTCCTATTCCTAGGCATATCAGTGCCTTTCGCACTTTCTTTTCTCTCTCCCTCCTCCCTCCTCTCTCTCCTCTCCTCCTACCCCTTCCCTCTTCTTCCTCTCCCTCCTCCTCTCCACCTCCTCCCCTCCTTCCCCCTCCTTCCCTCATTCCTTCTTCATTTCCCCCTCACCCCCTCCTTCCCTCCACATCCCTCCTCCTTCCTTTCCCCTTCCTTCCTTCTTTACTTCTCATTCCCCTCTTCCTCCTTTCCCTCTTTCTTACGATTCCTGGTCCCCCTCCTCCTCCTCCTTTTCCTCCTCCCTCCTTATTCCCTCCTCCTTTCCTTCTCCTCACCCCTCTTCCGTTCCACTTCTCTACTTCTTCTCGTCCCCTCACCCCCCCTCTCCTACTCCTCCTCTTCTCCTCTCCTCCTCCTCCTTTCTTCCCTTTCCTCCTCCTCTTCCCCCCTCCTCCTTTCCCTCCCACTTCCCCCGTTCCCTCTCCTCCCTCACCCTTCCCTCTCTGTCCTTCTCCCCCCTTCCCTCTCCCCTTCTCTCTCCATCACCCTTATCCCCCATCCTCCTTCCTCTTCCTTTTCTCCCTTTCCCTTTCCTCCATTCTTCCCCCTTCTCTCCCACCCTCCCTCTCCCTCCTCTTCCCTACGCCTCCCCCCTTCCCTCCCCCTTTCCCTCTCACCCTTCCCCCCTTCCCTCCCCTCCTTCCCCCTTCCCTCTCCCCCCCTCACCCCCTATCGGTATTGACGCGATGGCGGAGGCGCGTGAATGAGTGCCTTTGAAACCGAGAAAATCTATCTGGACTTACCACGGCTGCGGAGGGCTTAAGGATATATATTTGAAGTCCAAAGGTTACATTCACGCTCGCGAATTCTCTCTCATTTTCTCTTTCCTTCTGAATCTGTCTCCTTCTGAATCTCTTTCTCTGTATTTCTCTTTTTTCGTTCTCTTTCATTCTTCCTCTTTTTGAATCTGTCTCTATTTCTCTCTCTTATTATCTCTGGCTCTGTGCTTCTCTCTTTCTCATTTGCCCTGTCTCTCTGTTTATTTCCCCCTCATTCTCTATGATTCTGTTTTTCTATCTTTCTCATGCTCTCTGTGTCTGTACGAGAGGGCTTCAAAAAGTTCGCGGAAAAAATCCATAACTAAAAATCATATGGAAGGATTTTGATTTCAGTGCA
>NC_051387.1:48009432-48011932 GCF_015228065.2 Penaeus monodon
ATTAATTAACAATTATCAATATAACATAATTTTCATTATCAATATTATTATTGTTGTTGTTATTTTTATCACTATCATTATCATTATCATTATCATTATAAGTATAATTATAACTATAATTAATTATAATTATAATTATAATTATAATCATAATCATAATCATCATTATCATATCATCATCATTATATTATCTTTTTTATCATTATCATCATTGTGATCATTATACTGTAACTATATCTCATCATTAACTTCAATTACCATCATCATTTCCATTATTATTATAATAACTACACTTATAATTATTAGTATTAGCAGTAGTACAAGATAATGTTATAACTATATTCATTTTGATTATTATTATTAAATCTCAAAAGTTACTGCTGTGTTGAAATTTTCTAATAATGTTATTTTATGACATCTTTAAATACAAGTCTACATTGGAAAAAATATTTGTAATATTGAAAGCACTTTTTCGTATACTTTATAAAGAGTAAACTGTAATTCATTCTGATTTATTTTCAAGTTTGGAATGTTTGTATTTTCAATAGAGTCAGTCCTAGAATAGATACATTCATAAACGTGTGTGTGTGTTGTGTTGTTGTGTGTTGTCTGATTGCTGTGCTTGCTTTTTGATTCTAGTTATTGTATTGCAGTGTGCAGTGTGGTTTGCGTTTTTGTTTGTTTGTGTGTTTAAATCTCGTGTGCTGCTGTGTTGGATTTTTAATATGTGTTGTTTTATGACGATGTGTTGTACGGTCTGCATTGGAAATATTTGTAATAGTTGAGTTTGTTGTGTGTGTTTTGTAGAGTGCTGTAATTCATTCTGATTGTATTTTAGTTGTGTGTGTTGTATTTTATGGGGTGTGTAGTAGTGTGTCTAGCGTGTGTGTGTTGTGTGTGTGTGTGTGTGTGTGTGTGTGTGCTGTGTGGTGTGGTGTGGTGTGTGTGCGTGTGTGTGTGTGTGTGTGTGTGTGTGTGTGTGTGCATGTGCGTGTATGTGTATGTGTGTGTAGAGAGGTATTTAACATGGTATTTTATCAATGTATCTTCTCCATTTTTAAAAGAGTAAGTACTTAATAGAAGCTATTTACTATAAACAGAAATTATTTATAAAGAAGTTATTTATTATCAGTTAATAATATCAATCTATAAAGTAGATTCGGTACTCAGTGGTTCTGATGCAGTACATTTTACTTGCAAATTTGTCCCCTGTCTTGGTTGTCCCTTGTGTCTCTCACACACTAATGGCTAAATGAATATAGAGTTACTAAAACAGAGAAATTCAATACGCTGCTCCCCATAAGCCAAAATTCTGCTCCATTTCATGATAAGCAAGAGAGTGAAAATCCATCTTTTTTGTGTGTGTGTGCATTTCGCTTTACATTTTCGTATCACTTGATATCCGTTGCGTTAAATTTGCGCGTTGGGTCATAAAAAAAACTATCTCTTGTTCTAGAATAGTTCGGATTTGCGCTGAAAATCTTTCCCTTTTGGACCGAGATGAAATTTCATTATTATATGATGTATACCTAGATGGAAATTTTGGGCGAGATTAGTTTATAAATACTTGGTTTACACAAGCAAAGACGTACCCAGGATCTCTCTCTCTCTCTTTTCTCTCTCTCTCTCTCTCTCTCTCTCTCTCTCTCTCTCTCTCTCTCTCTCTCTCTCTCTCTTTCTCTTTCTCTTTCTCTTTCTCTTTCTTTCTTCTCTCTTTCTCTTTCTCCTTATCTTTCTCTTTCTCTCTCTCTCTCTCTCTCTATGATAATTATTATAATATAAATAGTAATAAGAATTATAACAAAACAACATGATTATGAGCACGACGATGATCAGGCTGAGGAGGCAAATGATAAGAGAAGTAATGATAATTACAGTAGGTAAATGCTGCATAGCACTGTACCATCATTTCTTTCCATTTTTTCAATAAAACACATATATACAATAAAGCATTCACGCTAAGAAAAAGCGTATCTATGTAAGTATTGTTCTTAACTCTCACCCAAAACTCAGCTCACTCTTCAAAGTTTTTGTATATTTCCCAAAGAAGATCCGCTCCGTATAAGAACAGTTCTGGAGTATTAAATGGGGAACCACCAACTGCACTCTTTTCTTAACCACAGAATAGATGTAGACGGTAAAAGTGTTTGTAATCAGTGTTGTAGGTACCAGTGCCCACTCCTCGGTAAAGAATTGACTATCTTTCAGACCCAGGTAAATAAAAGTCGTGTAAGTCCACTGGTCTTTTCGAAGGGATATAGTAGGTAATGGTATTTCCTTGTCACCCACGTATACTTTGCTTTTACGGTTTTCCTTCACTGATGGGTAATGGCGGACTAACGGTCACGGAACACCATTCTAACGGAAATCATGGGAAACAACCATTCTATAACTGGTTCTTCTGCAACTCCTTTCTTGATAAGGAATGGAAGCTTAATTAAACATTAACGAGTGTTTCCTATTATATCTACTCTGTTGTTTTGTTACCATGGTGATTCCT
>NC_051387.1:48021932-48024432 GCF_015228065.2 Penaeus monodon
ACGCCTGGAAATGGCATGGAAGGAAGATTTATGTCAAGAGCATATTTCGTCTCTGCTCAAGACTGGAGTTTTTCATTACTTTTCCTATTTTTCTATTTCTCTTTCTCTCTCTTATAGTAATAATGATGATGATAATGATGATAATAATTATGATAATAACAATGGATACGGTAATGGTAATGGTACTGATAATAATAATGTTGATAATGTTAATGAAAGTGACAATAATATACTAATAATATTAGCAATAATAACTACAGTGATACTACTACTACTAATGATAATGAAGATCACAAAATTAATAAAAATGATAAGAAAGAAAAGAAAAAAAATATTTAAAAAAGGATATGACAACTTAATTTTGATGTCCAACGACGAAATATTACCTCGATTCCTCGATCTCTAATTCCAAACAGACACTTTGCCAACGTATGTTCTCGTACAAGACATTGGCCATCTCGCAGGAAGTGTTGCCCCATTGCGCTGCGCTATAATTTGCGAATTTTCATGCGTTAAAAAAACAAACAAAAATAAAGATGGGTCTTGCTGTTCCACGTTATGGTTCGAGTTGTTTGAGTCACTAGTTCGATATTTTTCTTTTTTATTTTTTTCTGCGTGTTTTTGTTTTTTGTTTATTGTTGTTTGGTTGTTTATTTCAGTTACTTGTTTTGCTCTTGGGTGTTCTCTTCTCGTTTTCTCCCGGCCTCCCTCTCTCTTTCTAGTTACCTATTTATATGTGTATCTATCTAGCTAGCTAGCTCTCTTACAATAATAAAAACAATAATAATAATGATAATAATAATGATAATGATAATAACAATGATGATAATAACAATAGTGATCATAACATAATGAAAGCGAAAGTACTAATATTAATAATCAATATACTAGTAATGATATTACAACTGATAATAACTCATGCTACTACTAATAATAATGATAAAAACAATAATAATAAATGATAAGAGAAAAGAAAAAGCTAAAAAAACAAAGCTATAACCACCTAATTTTCAAGTTCAAAGACAAAAATATCGCTTCTCGCATTTTCCTCGATCTCTAATTCCAAACAGACACTTTGGCAACGAATGGTCTCGTAGGAGCAAGAAATTGGCCATCTCGTAGAAGTGTTGCCCCGTTGCGCTGCGGTAAATTTTCGTATTTTCACGCGTTAAAAAAATATATATAATAATAATGATAATAAAAACAGGAGGAAGGATTCAAGTCGTTTGGTCACTGGTGCGATATTTTTCGTTTCTCTTTTCTTTTTCTTTCTTTTTTTATTCTTTTCTGGCCCGGCCCCCCCGCCCACTCTCTCTCTCTCTCTACCAATCTATTTATCTAGGAATCTGTCTAGCTCCTCTCTTTCGCTCTCCTTCGTATACCGGAAACGGAAATGGAAGATATAACTTCTTTCTTATTTCATATCATAACGATATAAATATATATATATATTTTCTTTTTCTTTTTTTCTCTTGTTTTTTTTACCTTGAAATAAGTCTTTCTTTCCTCCTTCCGTGCTATCCTTTCTCTTTTCTTTTTCTTTTTTTTTGTTCTTTTTTAATATGTTGCTGTGGGAGGTTATCCTCTTTTTCCTCTGTGCCTCTTTTGTTCCCCCTTTTTTTCTCATCTCTTTCTTTCACTCTCTTTTTCTTTCTCTGATAATAATAATAATAATAATAATAATAATGAAAATAATAATAAAGTTAATTATAACAATTATAATGATAATAATACTAGATAATCGTAGTGATAATATTTCAACAGGGATATTACTACTACAATAAAAATAATTATAAATTTAACACACAAAAAAGGGGGAAGACGACCTCATTTTCAAGTTCAAAGACAAAAATATCGCTTCTCGCATTTTCCTCGATCTCTGATTCCAAACAGACACTTTCCCAACGAATGGTCTCGTAGGAGCAAGAAATTGGCCATCTCGTAGAAAGTGAAGCGTTATATTTGCGGATTTTCACGCGTTTACAAATATAATAATGATAATAAGAGTGGACGGAAGCGTTTGGGTCACTGGTTCGATATTTTTCGATTTTCCCTATTATTGTTGTTTTCTGTGTTTTTCGTTTTTTTTGTGTGTGTGTTTATTTTCTGTTTTTTTTTTTTCATTGATTATGTTGCTGTTGTGTGTTTTCACGTTTTCTACCGCCCCTCCCCCCCTCTCTCTTTCCCTAGCTATCTATATATTTATCAGTGTATCTATCTAGCTATCTCTCTTTCTTACATCAATAAAAAAAATAATAAATAAATGAATAATAATAATAATAATAATATAATATTATTACTAATAATAATTACAATGTTTTTTTTTTTCGTTTTTGAGTTCATTAATTATTAATGATGATAATAATAATAAAGATTAAAGAAAAAACTAAGAAACATAAATAAAAAGCTTAACGAAACATCGCCTCCCGCATTTTCCTCGATCACTAATTCCAAACAGACACTTTGGTCTCGAATGTTCACGCGTTTATGAAAACAAACG
>NC_051387.1:48034432-48039432 GCF_015228065.2 Penaeus monodon
CCTCCTATCTCCTGCACCTAAACTCCTTATCTCATCCTCATGATCTTCTCCTTATCCCATCGTTATCCTATTTTCTTCCTCAGCTCCCCTTCTTCGCCAGATTTCCTTATGTCAACATGTTTACAACGAGCTCCTTCCGTGTTAGAGCTCTTATCAATATCATTATCTTATCTTTTTGGCTCTTTGTCCTTCACCCTTGCCTGTGTGATCATGAACAGCTGATGCATAAAAATACGATTATTGAACCCCGAAGAAGTTACTTGTATAAGTGTAATTGAATGTTCAGTTACCAGGAACACAAAAGTTAATTATATAATTTCTTTCAGTTTAGAGGATGAATGTAATTCTAGTCACAGTATATATTTTGTCCTGAAGCCGAGGTGTTATTTATTTAGTCTCACCTACACATTTAGGCGATCGATAAACACCACGATAAAAACGCTTTAGAAAGGTTATTTGATAACACATACTGGCCGAAGTTAAAGACAATATTCCCTTTGAATGTAGCCTTTTCATTAAATCCTCCTGCCAAGTGTGAATTAAATAAACAAATGAACTGTGATTTGCATAAATTAAGTATATTTTTATTATGCCCTTACTGAAACTGTAAGTGTAAGTAAACATCTCCAGGTGGGTGATAATGCTAATCATCTCAATACATCATAAGTTAACCTTTGCCATATTTTACTTTCAAAATCATATGATACAGTAAATAGCGGAAAAAAATTAGTGTGGATCTTCCTTTGACCATTCTACCTCCCTTCTGCATCAATTTAGTTTTGCAAGATACCCATTGATATAGGATACATACATATAACTTACACAAACCGTAGTTTAGGGCCTTTTGTGCACTGGGTTTTATTTTCTTAGCTTTTATTTAGTTTATATATGTTAGCAATCGAAGAAACAGCAAGTAATCTGCATTCAAAAACGACATTGAACCTGACTTTTACGAGAATGCGAATCATGCATTCTTTAACTTCATCATTTTGGTTAATACTTTAAAATCATTTGAATTCTTACGCCTCACGTTTGTACAGAGGAATAGGCCTGAGATCAGCCTGTATCCAGTTTCGGGAAAAAATAACCCAGAACTCAGCAATGCTCCGATTCATAAAATCTTTCCTTTTCTCTAATCAGCTGACAGTTTCATATTTGTCTTTATACATGTTCTAGATTTATTATTCATTTATTGCATTACTTTGTGTTACTTTCTGTATCACTTTATCATATTCTAAAGTTAAACTTGGCAAATCGGAGTTGTACGAATTCTGGGCGAGTTTTCATATTTTTCACTTCCTGTAATTGGACAGAGTACATTGTGTAAATAATCGGTTGGCAAAACAGACGTCTCTTCGTAGTTAAAAAGAAGGGCCGTGGTATCTGAGTAAAATTAACAAAGTTTGACTAGACCTCAGTAAATGTAAATACATGTATTAGTAGTAGAAGTAGAAAAAAGACAACAATGATGGTTACTCTTCTATATCATATTTGGGTTCGTTTCAACAAAAACATTGTCGAAAACTTTGAAAATAATATAATAGTAATAATGATACTACTAGTAACAACAACAACAATAACGATAATAATAATAATAATAATAATAATAATAATAACAATAATAATCATGATAATGATAATAATAACAATAATAATAATAATAGTAATCATCATCATCATCAGCAGCAGCAGCAGCAAAGATATAATGATACTACTATTAAGAATGATTATGATAATAATAATGACAATAATAATAACAACAATAATGATAATAACGATGAAAAGAATAGGAATAAAAATAATGAGAATGATGATAATAATAATGAGAATGAGAATAATAACAGTGGAAATAATAATAATCATAGTGATAATAATAATAATAATAATAACAATAATAATGATAATAATTACACTACTACTACGACTAATAATAACAACTATAATGATAATAATAATCATATAATAAAAATAGCATAAATATGATAATGAAGATAATGATTTTAATCTGTAAATACAATAATTATGAAGTTAATCAACTTTTTTATTGTCTAATTATCGTTAACTTTACGCAAACATCAACATGATTCGTCTTAAAATAATGTTAAAATACAGAAGAAAATTGAGGAAAACTACGCAGCTGAGAGCGGTACTGGCGGCTGCAACATTGCAATTATAAAAAGTAAGACGAAATATGAACGTCATAAAGAACAACTGTGCAACAAATAAGAGATCACGAGCGGAAATAAAGAAACATATTACAAGAAAGGTAATAAAGTTGTAATGCTTGCTAACATACACACACACGCACAGAGGGAAAAGGGAAGCGGCGATCAACTGAGAGAACGAAAGCAAGAGAAAAAGAGAGAGGAGGGAGGGGGGGAAAGGCGAGACAGAGATAGGGGTGAGAGGAAGAGGAGAGAAAGAGAGAGAGAGAGAGAGAGAGAGAGAGAGAGAGAGAGAGAGAGAGAGAGAGAGAGAGAGAGAGAGGGGGGGGGGGGGAAGAGGGAGAGAGACAGACAAACTACAGAGTCGGACACAAACGGACAGAAAGAGAGAGTGAGAGAGTGAGTGACAAAGACAGAGACAGAGACAGAGAACCGGAAGGAAAAGGGAACAGAGAGAGGCAGGAGACACAAAGAAATAATAATGAAACAAACAGAACATCCCAATCACGTGCCTTATTGTGGTCTTCCTCCAATGCTCTTAATAGAGGAAGTTGTCTCCCACTGGGGCGCAGACCTGACAACAGCCGTTTGTGAAGTGTCTGTGTCCATTACGACATAAATTACGATATCCTAAATTTATTGTTACTGTAATTATTGTTATTGTTGTTAATGTATGAATATTTTCATTATTTTGTTATTGTTATTGTATTATTATTTTAATTATTAATATTATCTATATCATATTTTGTATCATTAATATTATTATAAGTAGTAGTATTATCATTATCATCATTATTTGTTAGTAGTAGTAGTAGTAGTAAACAATTTTTCATGTTTTCGCCTAGGAAGGATCTTTCGAATTTGCCGTGGAATCTGTCATAACCAGAGTCCGGAATCTATTAATGCGTTGTCAATAAAGATTCAATCATTTGTGTCGCTTGCCAAACGTATTGCTATATGCTTGACATGTCAGTCATAAATCATTCATGAAAAGATCCTGGGTCAGTGGCATTAAAATTTTAAAGACTGACATTAGGATGAGAAATATCTCTTCTCCATTTTCTTTTAAAAAGGCTAGAGCTTAAAAAATACTTTGCAATATTTTTTGATTTACGTTCTTTTCCTTTCTTTTTTTTTGTTGTTATATATATCCTGAAGTAGATTTTCGGTATAGATATGAACGAGGTAAAATCACAAGTAAATCATGAAAGGCGTCACACATTAGACTAATATACGTTTTATATACAATGTTAAATTAATTTATATACAATGTTTAATTCTCCACTTGGACTAGGAATTGTACAATAAAGGCTATATTCATTAACAAAAATATGAAACAGTGATTAGATATGTGAATTTCATAATGTTTGGCATTCTGCTGCCATTTACTGCTCTAATTCTGCATTGTGACTTTTAGCATTACAAAGTAGATTTAAGTGCTGTACTTGGCTTCCTGCAGACACATGCAAACGACACACATAAAACGCCAATAATGAAGGTAAAGTTCATTATCCAAAAAAAATTATTTGGTAGTTGAATTAAGATACAATTATATTTTTTTTAGATTTCCCACTCCTAAGCCATATATGAAGAGAGAGTAATAGATGAATTTATAGGTATTCGTGTAGAAAGAAAAAGATTTAAATAAAGATTTATAGAAATATTTATTTACTCATTTATATTTGTATATATTATATTCATGTATATTTGGATAGATGTACATCTTTTTCCAGAGGCCTGTAGAACTTAGGTTGGTATACTTGAAAATATATATATATTTCCTCAGGAATCAATTTACATATTTCTAAATTATGCGATGAAAATGTTTATACTATGCGAAAAGGTCACATGAACTTGAAATATATAGATATAAGAAATGAGGTATTTCATGACCTTTACCTTTAAATATATACGCTTAATACCGTACGTGAAATTGCAGAGGAAAGCGAGTATTAGTATACGATCATCGCTATGATTTACATACGTAACTATGTTAAAGATCTGTAAAGGGACCGGATTGAAATATTTTCAAATCGTCATAATAAGTGTGTGTGTGTGTGAGTAAGTGTGTGTGTGTGTGTGTGTGTGTGTGTGTGTGTGTGTGTGTGTGTGTTCTTACCTAGTTGTTCTTACCTAATTGTTTGAATACGGTAGAAGAGCCAAGCTCAGATGATCCCGTCTGCTATATTTAAATTATCATATAACATTTTTGGCACACACAACGTTATTTGGAAAGTCATCTTCGTCTAACTTCACCTTTCATGTAATATAGTTGAACATCATTATCATGCCTCCTCTTTTTTCTCTTTCTTCCAAAGTAGTAAGACCTATTTCTATGGTCTTTCTTTGTGGCTGCTCTTTGAACTTTTTCCTAGTTTATCTATATCCTCTCTTAAGTTTGGACTCGATACCCCTACACCATACTCAAGACTAGGTCTTATGATGGCTGTAATGACCCTTCTTTACCATGTCTTCCTCCCCATACACGAATCCCCAAGCATTTTATGAACCTTGTCATTCATATGATCATTTGGGCTTAGGTTCCTGTTTATGGTTATTCCACGTTCTTTTTCTTTATCTGCTTCGTTTGATATTACGTCTCCTAACTTGTATTAGTATAGTGGACGATTGTGTGCGTGTGTGTGTGTGTGTGTGTGTGTGTGTGTGTGTGTGTGTGTGTGTGTGTGTGTGTGTGTGTGTGTGTGTGTGTACATATGTATGTGTATATATACATACATATATATATATATATATATATATATATATATATATATATATATATATATATATATATATATCATATATACACATACATATACACATAATATATATCAT
>NC_051387.1:48066932-48071932 GCF_015228065.2 Penaeus monodon
AGCTTCTTACAAAATCTGTGAATAAACAAGAATACTTATCTTTTGTTTGTCAAGAGAAATATTCTTTAAAAATAGGTTCCCCAAGTAAGTCATGGCAGCGGAAAAGACTTCTACAGATCGATAATCATTAAAGTAGCATATATGTATCTTCAGTTTTATCTATTACAGAAAGAGTGAGCAGCACTTGCGCTATATTTGTGATAAAATATTTCAAAGAATTGAGGAAGCTGAAATTTGTGAAAGGAATTGAGCCACTCTCGTGTATTGAGTCAAAGAAACCAGTTGAGGAAGAGGAAGCCCCTGGCCCACATTTCAAGACCAGTCATCTTAATCAGACATAGATGACCCACAAGCCCACTCAGAAAGAGAAAAAGTTCGATGACGTTTATCTGGCTCTTATCAAATTTATGAAGGATCACTTAATAGAGTTTGGCAGAAAAGAAATGAAAAAAAAAATGAAAGGAAAAATAATACTGCGGAAAAATTAAGGGCAATCAATCCAACAATAGCTTTCATAGAAGTGACTGATAGATGGAGCCAAATGACATCTAGATTGAAAAGATTCTTGACTAAACATAATACAACAAGCATGAGTTTGAAAATAATACTGATATAGAGAAATGTCTTTCTTCTGGAGTGGCCACTATATACCTCCATACACCATATAGAAGAAAACACAATGAAGCCATAAACTTGCCACATGGCATCATATTTCCATCCAAGAAGGCTCTCCTATTAAGACACCCACTTCAGCTCTAGCAGAACCAGTTGTTCAACCAGGTATTCCTCATTTCGCAGAACGAAGCGTCGACTAAGGGCTCCAGGCTTCCGAGAACTACGTGTGGGTGAAATCCGTGTGATGCACGAACAGAATGCAGAGATCAGGCCTAAGCTTAAGGATGGACTAACTGTAAGTCGTGAGGTAAAGGATAAAATAGTATCAATCATACACAGTCTCAATGAAAGGATAAAAAAAAAATAACATACACAACCTTAATGAAAGGATTAACATTTTTGAAAGTGCAGTAGCTACTAGGGCTGAACTATAGGAATAGCAATTAAAACTTAGTAAATTTGTACACTGTTTAGTTCAGCTCATTTATTAACCAATCTCATATTTTTATTAAATATATATATATATATATTATATATATATATATATATATATATATAATATATATATATATATATATATATATATATTATACATATATATATATATTATATATTAATATATATATTATATTTATATATATTATTATTAATATATATATATATAAATATTATATATATAATATATATATATATATATATATATTATATATAATATATATATATATATATATATATTATATATGTATATATATATATAGATATTATATATATATATTATTTATATATATATTATATATATAATTATATATATATATATATATATATATATATTATATATATATATATGTATATATATATATATATATATATATAATATTATATATATATATATATATATATATATATAATATATATATATATAGTGAGTGTTCAGTTGGTCAGTTTTATGCTATAATATCTCCAAAAGAGGTGTGTGTGTGTGTGTGTGTGTGTGTGTGTGTGTGTGTGTGTGTGTGTGTGTGTGTGTGTGTGTGTGGAGAGAGAGAGAGAGAGAGAGAGAGAGAGAGAGAGACAGAAGAGCAGACAGAGAGAGAGAGACAGAGAGTGAGAAAGAGAGTGAGAGAGATTGCTAGCTTTCCTGGATATGTCAAATACAAAACCTGATTTCTATACAAATCTGGACCGCGAGTCAGCCAAACATCAATGTTACCAACTTTTCCTATTCATGTTTTATTTTTAAAGGGGGTACATTTTATCATTTTCTTCACTCCTGATCAAAACTGGATAGCAGATTAAAATCACGAAATTAAAATTATTAAATATTTTGGGGAAGGATCCCTGTGATACATCTGTCTAGTCTAATGAAGCCACTTCTGAGAAATTTCCAACCAACGCATGAGTTATGTAGCCGAAACTCCCTATGATAAATAAGTTATGGTTTTAATGGTTCAGGTAGGTCAGCTCTGGTTATTATGAAGGCAATTTAAATTTAATTTCCCGGTAAAGTAACCATATTTTCACGACATTGAGAAGAAAAACAAACTTCTTATGGAAGGTCTCTATTGGTTAATATTCAGAAAAGAGAAATTCGTATATATCTAATAATGGACGACGTTACTTTATGTTGTGTGAAAAGAAAATTATATTTCTGAATTGTAGAGCAAATGGCGGGATACTTTAAATGTGGATTGTATAAACGATGGTATATAAATATTTTAAGAAGGTGCTTGGTACCATTACTTAATATTCTATTACTTTTACTATTACTATATTACTTTTGTAATATAATAGAAAATAAGTTTGATATATAATTTCCTCTAGTGACTAAACGTGCTGGAAAATACAAAGAGAACTTGATGCCTCTAGACGGGGGGGGGGGGGGACGCGTAACCGCCATTAAAGAGAAGAAAGGCGGGATTTTCTTGTCTTGTAACACATTTTTATGGTTGTGGCGATGCGTGTAAGTGGCGAAGCCCAAGAAAGCTTTCTCCCTGTCCAGTGTTAATTAGTAATTCAAAGAAGTGGGCTTTTTACTCTTGGCTAAGATATATTATGTTATACGAGTGGCAGGAGGAGAACTTGGGTCTAGTCTCGGAACTTAGAGCTGTTTATATATGTGATGATTAATGGTTAAGTGTCGTTACCCCCGTATGTGGCGAAATATTTAGCCATTTTGCTTTCTTGTGTAAAATCATAGAAATTGGTGTTTAAACGAAACAAAACGTTACGAATATGTTGCTCCGATTTATAATTGTTTTCCTTCCTGGAAATTCTTCAATACTGATGTAAATAGATATAAATCTTAGTATGTAGTCTAGTTATTTGGGTTAAAACAATGACAGCCTTATACCGTATTTCCATTTCCTTATATGAAAAGTTAACCATACTATATTAGCGTTTTTTTTCTGTAATGGTACTCTGCATCTCTAAAATGTCATTGTATAAATTACTAAGGCAAATCTTAGTAAATTCACAAGTGCTTTTCCTGTAACTGTATAACTGTAAACCGTCTAAATCACATTGGAACATGCTGTGATGGAAAGCTAATTTTCACAATTAAGACTGTGGAGTTGTGTAAATGTTAAGTATATTCTGACTGTAGCCTTCACACATTTGACTCTGAGGGAAAAAGAAAAAGAAGAAAAAAGGAACAATAAAATGGAAATAAAGAAAATCACCTAAAACATTCATGAAGACGGAGTTTGGTTTCAATCATCATATGCTGAGGGAGGGGGGTTGGTTTCGTTTTTTTTTTTTTTTTTTTTTTACCGGAAGCTGTTTTGTGGCTGAAGACCCCTGGAAATGAAGAAACTAACCAAAGTTATGTCCCCTCCATGTAAGCAATATCCTTAGCAAGATGAGAAACAAATTTAAGGCCCTTTCTTCGGGGGTACACACACACCACGAAGTCCAAGATAATAACTCCTATAAGTATATTGGAAGTACGCTTGTGGCTAAACTAAGCGGTTGCAAGAAATTCTTCGTTTGTGAATTTGGAATTTGCTTTTTTTCCGATTTGTCCACAAGGACAAGTAAATATGGATCTAGTCGTATTAAAAAAAACAAAAAACATACAGGGAGGATATAACTCGAACATACAATTACCCATAAAACCAGTATTACTAGCAGTATACCAGTTAGGAAGATTGTTCCAACACATGTAAGCATCCTGAAACAATTTTATCAACTTCAACAAAGATTTTTTTTCTTGTACTTGTTTGGAGTTTCATATAACCAAGAAAATAACCTGAATATGACTCGGTTTGAAGAAATATATCGCCATGATTGTTTTTTTACATCCACAGAGGAAAATGCAAGGCTTTGGGAGCCATTTGGATTGATACTTTTCACGAGTTAAAGCTCAAGCTTTTGTGTCTGCCAAAGAAAAGGCTTATACAGAGAGATATGCTTATCTTATATTAACAATGAGTACAGCGCCAACGATGTTTGCATTCTGCGTTGTAACGTTGTGACGTTGTACTGAGGTTATTTTCTGAGAAGAATCCATCGGTGATTTATTCTAATAAAGCCAAGTCCATAACCTAATATATCAAAAATCCTGTATGATGTCCACCTCTGTGAACAATTCACTTAAGTGCCTTTTTCATTTCTTATAACAATCGCCATAATGTTATTGTTAATATTAACTTTATTGTTGTTATTGTTACTATGATAATCTTTTTTATTATAATTATTATTATAAGAGGCAAGTACGCTACATTGACGTAATAGTTAGTTTAAGCACATTTACTATTTACACAAGGGGGGAGGGTAAGATGGAAAGGGGAAAGGAAGGGAGAGAAGAGAGAAAAAAATTGTCACAAAGAGAAAAGGGAGATGGAGAAGGAGGAAAGGAGGCTTAAAGAGGAAAAGCGGAAAGGGAGGGGGCAATTAGTGAGAGAGAATAAGAGAGATATAAGTGAGTAAAGGAGGTTCGGGCATTTGAGGAAGAGAGTCGGAGGGGGCATATGTAGGGCTTAAGTGGGAGGAAGCAGTGAATTTAAGTAAGATTTAGGAGTATGAGGGAATATCAGAGCGGAAAAGGAAAGGAAGAGGAAGGCACATTTCCACGGGCCCTGCAACGCATTATCATCATTATTATTGTTGTTAATATTGTTGTCATTGCCGTATTTATTATTATTATCATTATTCGAGGAGAGTAGTTAGACCGTCAGTTTTTACCATTATTTACACAACTAGGGGGGAGATGAAGAAGGGCGGTTGGAGGAGAAGGGGAAGGAAAGTGGGGAGAGGGAAAAGGGAGGAGAAAGGAGGTGGGTAAGGGGAATGGAAAAATGGGGCGTCGAGAAAAAATAGGGATATGGTACAAAAAAATGGTACCAAAGGAGGTGAGGATGTTTAAGGAAGAAAAGTGGAAAGTGGAA
>NC_051387.1:48076932-48086932 GCF_015228065.2 Penaeus monodon
AATTATAAATTAATCAAGCGTTAGTACCGTCGAAGTACGTCCACGTGTTGGCTTTTTATTATAAGATAATTGTAATGAGGTTGAAGACAGAAAAAATATATATAGTTAACAAGTTGGGAAGGCACATCAGCACAATAATTAGAACATAAAGTAACCCGTGAAATTCTCCGTTAGTTTCTTGCTGATAAGTATCTTGTAGTGTCCTGTGATAAACTAATGTTATTTGGTAGTTTATTATTGGACATCAGAGGATCTTCAGAACCGTAATTTTATAGAAACTTTGAACAAGCATTTACAAAGAAAATCTCATATGTTAAAAGTAATAACATGGCCAAAGAGCCATTTTAAAGCATGGCCATTATTATTCCTAAATTTGAAATTGCAGAAGTATTAAAACATTTAATTAAATTATGAAACATGTAAAAGAAGTAAAATTCCCAGAATAGGAAATATAAAAAAGTTGTTGTTGATATTATTTTCCTATTATCCTTTATGTGTACATTTGAAAATAAATCTGAAATTGAGCATTTCTTTCCTTTGAGTCTGTGAACTATTTCCTTTCATAAATACGATCTGTAATTACATGAATAAGTCCATGCTGACTATGGTTTTTTCTACATAATACTTAAATGTTATGTTTATTTTAACTATCAGGACACGTTAAGCACTAGCAGACGATTGTGTGTGTGTGTGTGTGTGTGTGTGTGTGTGTGTGTGTGTGTGTGTGTGTGTGTGTGTGTGTGATGAGAAAACTTGTATGACCGTGCTCTTGCATTCTCCCAAGCGGATGTCATGAGACAGATTTAGCCTGTTCAGACTGTACACTGTCAACAACAGCAAAAAAAAAAAAAACACTCCTATATCCTACACAATGGAAATGCAATTAGTCAGCGTCTCGAAGGAAACGGAAGAGAATCCAAAGCTTGGTTATCTTTCAAGAGAAGCAGCAAATAAAAGCATTGTCCACCTTCGTTTTTCTACCGAAGAATCAGGCTTTGTCATTGAGGAAGCAAACGCCAGATGAATGCTAGGGCTTAAGAGGGATTTTTCTGTACTGTGTCCCTTATTGAAATGAGATAGGATCTCGGTCTGGTAATATACGTTGATGTAAAAAAATAAAAATAAAATAAATAAATAAAAACAGAGAAAGGAAGAGAAGGGATAAGGGAGATAATTTTCATGGTGAAATATACATGTTTAATTTTGTTGTTTATTTCAAAATAATTCTTAACGAGGAGAATTCTAGTCTTGCAGTGAAATGAACAAGGTGTGGAGTTTACCCGCGTCTTGTAATATGCGTTGATATAATGAAATCCTAATCATGTAATATATGATGATGCAAAAAGAGAGAGAGAGAGAAAAGAAAACATAAACATATCTTGCAATCTAGGAACGAACCTGAGAACGTCAAGTTCATTCCATAACAACACTCATATAAATAAATAGCATATCTGGGAAAATGCTCGGGTCTCACGGCTAAATTACATTACAGATTTTTAAAACGCATATCGTCCGTTGATTGCAGAGAGTAATAGGAACCTGCGTGTAGAATCAAAACAGATTAACCGTTCATTCTAAACTGAATATTACAAGGAAATTGCAACTCGATGATGGAAACAAATTGCCAATTATATTATTTTCACGAGTTTCCCCTCCCACAAACACTAACTCCTCGAGATCTGGAAGGATGAATGACTAAAATGATTGATGATAATGATAATGATAATAATAATAATGATCATTATGATAAAAAAAATAATAATAAAAATATTGATAATAATAATAATGATGATGATAATAATTGCAATAATTAATATTATTGTTATAACAATAATAACAATATTATTGTTATTATTATTTTTATAATCATTATTATTATTATTATTATTATTATTATTATTACTATTATTATTATCATCATTATTATTATTATTATTATTATTATTATTATTATTATTACTACTACTATTATTATTATTATTATTATTATTATTATTATTGTCATTATTATTATTATTGTTATTGTTATTGTTATTATTATTATTATTATCGTGATAATAACAATTGTGATAGTAGCAACAGTAATAATAATAATAGTGATAGAAGTTATGACAATAATTGTTATAATTATAAATATGATTATAATTATGATAATAATAATAATGATAATAATAATAATAATAACAATAATATAATAATGATGATAATTGTTGCTGATAATGGTAATAATAATAAGTATAACAATACTAACAATTATAACAATAGTAACAATATTAGTACTACTAATAAAATAATATTAATAATAATGAGAATTATAATAATAATTATTATTATTATTACTATAATAATAATCATAATAATAATAATAATAATAATTATTATTATTATTATTATTATTATTATTATGTTGATAATAATAATGATAATAATAAAAAAAATAATTATAATAATGATGATGACGATAATGATAATAATAATAATAATAATAATAATAATAATAATAATGATAATGATAATAATAATGATAATGATAATGATAATATAATGATAATGAAGATGGCGATGCTAAAGAGATAATAACAGAATAGAAAAAGTATAATAATAATGATAATGATAATGGTACTATTAATAATAATGATGATGAATGTATTAATAACCATAACGCTAGTAATAATAGTAATAATAATGAATGTAATTATGATGGCAATAAGGAAAATGGTTATGATGATAATAACTACAATGATAATGAATAAATATAAGAATAATAACAAGAACAAAAATGGTAATTGACATGATGATAGGAATGACAATAATAAAGTGATAATGATAATAATAATAACAACAGCAACAACAACAACAAAACAACAACAATAATAATAATAATAATAATAATAATAATAATAATAATAAAAATAATAATAATAATAACAATGATAATAGTAATAATAATAATGCTAATAGTAATAGTTGTAGTAGTAGCAATAATAATAATGAAAAAGATAAAAATCATAATGTTAATAATAATAATCATTGTCATTATTATTGCAATTAACGAGATAATTAGACATTAAGCGGGCAAGTAATCGCAGGACAACTTTGCGGCACCTCACTAAGTGGTGGCGACCTGCTAATTAGTGCTTTGGTTGTCGTCTCTTTTTTCCGCTTCTCTCAGTCTTCTCTCTCTCTCTCTTCCTCTTCCCTCCTTCTCTCTCTCTACTCTCTCCCCTCTCTCCTCTCTTCTCTCTCTCTCTCTCTCTCTCTCTCTTCTCCCCCTCTCTCTCTCTCTCTCTCTTCTCTTTCTCTCGCTCTTCTCTCTCGCTCTCTCTATCTCTCTCTCCTCTCTCTCTCTTCTCTACCTATCTATCTATCCACTGTCTGCCTTTTCGCTCGCTTCCTTCTCTCTCCCATCTCTCGCTCTCTCTCTCTCTCTCATCTTTATCTATCTACTATCTATTATCTATCTACTAGTATTTCTATCTCTCTCTCTCTCTATCTCTATCTATCTCGCTCGGCTCCATCTCTTGCTCTCTATCTATTACATTCTACTCTCTATCTTCTATCCTCTCATTCTTCTCGTTCGTCTCCTCTCTCTCTTTTTATTTCTCCTCACCCTCTCCTCTTCTCTCTCTCTCTCTCTCTCTCTCTCTCTCTCTCTCTCTCTCTCTCTCTCTCTCTCGCCAATGCTCTGAATACTGAAGATGAGGATGCAGTTGATTCCTGAAAAGCTCATCTCTTGTAACAAAACCTTGGGATCAGAACAAGAGGAATCAAACTAGGCTTGGAGTTGGATGCTTTACAGCTTACCTGTTTTACATAATTAAAACCCAATCAGGGAATTACTGTTGTTTCTCTGACGCTCGCAAACACAGAATGAAAGAAAAATATACAGGCAAGTAGAAACAGAACAAAGACAAACACAAAGACAGGAAGAAGAGAGACAACGAGAGAGAGGCATATGGATAGTTAGATAAGGAAAGAGAGAGAGAAAAAGACAAAAAGAGACAGAAAAAGAGAGATAGAGATAGATAGTGAAAGAGAGAGAAATAGACAGACAGAGAAACAAACAAACAGAGACAGAGAGAAAAACAAACAAAGAAAGAGATAGAGAGAGAGAGAGAGGAAGTGAGGAAGGTCGAAAGAAGAAAAGTAGAAAACAAATCAAAATCTCGCCATATTGTGCGTGAATGACAAGTGATGTGTTGTCCAATTATATAAATTATTCACGGTTCGCGATGCTTTTTATTCACAGTTCACGGCGCATTTTCTTCACGGTTCACGGTCCATTTTCATGAAAGGTACAACATTCGGAAATGTTATTGAACTTTAAAAAAGAAAAAAATGGGAAATGTATGGAAGGTTAATAAAGCAAGATGAACATGTAAACATAGAAATTCTTATCTATTGCAGCCTTTTTTATACACATGAATAAAAACGCACGTACTTGAAAAGAGTTGCAGTTCATGATAAAATGGCATCATAATATAAGAAATATTCTTGCTAAAATTACTACAAGTCACCTTAGTGTATCTTCATTTTCGTATTCATATTACAATAATACCCTTCATCATATTCATAACCTTCCATACTCTTATATCTTTCTTATTTATTCTAATAATGATAATAATGATAATAATAATAATAATAATAATAATAATAATAATAATGATAATAGTAATAATAATAATAATAATAATAATAATGATAAAATTGATGATAATAAAAGATAAATAAATAAATAAATAAATAAATAAGAAATAAGAAATAATAATAATAATGATAATAATAATAATAATAATAATAATAAAAAAAGACAAAAAGACAAAATTAATAATAATAATAATAAAAATTATAATAATAACAATAACAATAACAATAACAATAAAAATAATAATAATAATAATAATAATAATAATAATAATAATAATAATAATTACTATTATGTAATGTGATAATGCGTAGAATTTGAATTCAAAACTCCTATAAGAGTGTAGGCAGAATAACTATACATGCATGTATCTCTCTCTCTCTCTCTCTCTCTCTCTCTCTCTCTCTCTCTCTCTCTCTATATATGTCTTTCTCATACTCTCTCTCTCTCTCTCTCTCTCTCTCTCTCTCTCTCTCTCTCTCTCTCTCTCTCTCTCTCTCTCTCTCTCTCTCTCTCTCAGTAAAGGCATATTAAAATGACACAGTACATTCTGCAGAACATTTTCTTTAACCTTTCCCAACTCCAACTGATATGAATTTATCTTCATAGGAAGCCACACCTTTACCTGTTGCACGAATTACTGAAGCTGTGAACAAAATAAACACACATTACATGCCCAAGTGACAAAGTTCAATTAATTACCAGATGAATGAAAGCGACTCCAAATATAGATGTGAAAATATTTTTATTATGGAATGTTGTGGCAGTTTGAGGTTTTAACTATATTAATTTGTTTAATTGTCTTTTTCCGTCTGTCTGTCTTTCCGAGTTTGATTATTTCTTCTCCCTTGTTTTCAGTCTCTGACTATGAAAGGGAGAGAGAGAGAGAGAGAGAGAGAGAGAGAGAGAGAGAGAGAGAGAGAGAGAGAGAAGAGATATAAATGAATAAGATTATGCTAGCATGATAAAAATCATCAACAATAAAAAAAAACGCTATATTCCACTCGCATCTGAAGCCAAAAAGAGCGTGTTGAGACCGCAGAGTCCCCCCCCCATTCATCCACCCCCACCGCCCAACCCCCAATGTCCTCCCTCCGACTTACCGATAAATCGTTCGCTGTTGTGTCACAGTTCTGAATTGTTGCAGTGCAATATTGTCTCTCTTCTTTTCCCTGAAATGTGGCGTGGACGTTTTGCTTTGTTGCAGTGGGTGTGCTTTTTGTGAGCGATAAGTGTTCGCCTGGCTATTGACGCGATTCGAAGGGAAACTTGATTATATTGTTGCATTTCATTTTGTAAATGTTATTAATATCGCAAGCGCAACATGTGGACAGTTCGTTTGCTTGTGAATTCCTGACGGATTTATTAACATAATTAATTTGATATACTTTCGTTATATATGTATTTTATATATTCTAATAAGAAAAAAAAGTAATTATACATATATTTCGTACAATCCCATCCAAATATCCAATTTGGCTTGAATATGCACGCACCAAAATGTAAATATTTTAAGATTCTATCAAAAACAGAATCAACCTTTAGCGTAAACCTGGAAGGAATTTTCAGTCATTCATCGTGTATGTTGGGCCTAAGATGAATGAGTAAGTGTATCGGTTCCGCATTGTTATTGAAGTCTTTATTAGATAATTATCATGCAGCTACCTAGTCCAATAAAAACGAAGAAGGAACCGAAAGGAAAAATATGATAATAACCAAAACGATGAAAATGCAACTTTTCCCATTGCTAAGCTTTACTTTTCTTTCCTCTTCGAACACCAGAAAGACACAAGAGGAACGAATAAAGTTCCCTCTCCTTTACCAAACTAAGAACGCAGTCATAGAATATCGCTTTATAATGATTTCGTACCCAAGAGTGGAATGATGCATCATCATTTAAGTTTTTTTTTTTTTTGGGGGGGGAGGGCGGCATCAAAGCAGCACTTATCTCTCTCTCTCGCATTCCTGCAAACATTGAGTTTATTACTTTTATTTTTTTTATGTCTAGTAAGAGAATATGCTAGTTATGATGATAGCGATAAAGGTGATGATAATGATGAATGTGGTGGTTATTACACTGATAATGGGGATGAGGAAAAACTTTATGAATCTTGATATCATCATTGCTTGATATTGACGGTGCGTGTATTTGTACGTGCATGTGAAGGTGTGTGCATGCAGAAACGTGAATGATATGAGTGTATAATTTTATATATCTATCTATCTAGCTCCGAATCTCTGCCGGTGTGTATGTGTATATGTATATGTGTGTGTGTGTGTGTGTGTGTGTGTGTGTGTGTGTGTGTGTGTGTGTGTGTGTGTGTGTGTGTGTGTGTGTGTGTGGCTTTTCTGGTTATATATTGAATGTTTTGCTTTTGGGAAGAAGGGAAAAAATTTTTTCCCCCTTTAGTATTTTAATAACCCTTGAATTATTTGCTCGGATCTACGAGCGCTCGAGGGCCAAATATACACAAAGAAACAAGGGCAACCCGGGAAATAAACAAACTCGAAGGGAAAACCGGGTTTGGGAAAATGAGTTTAAAAAAATAAAGTTAATTAAAATGGCTGTTTCCACGACATGTTTGCCGATTTGGCAAAAAAAAAGGTTTTAAATTCCCACATATAAGAATTTTTTTTTTGTAAAAAAATCCTTTTATTTTTCGGGGAAATAGGAAAAAGGGGGTTTTTAAAATAGTGGTGCCCGAAATGCTGCCTTTAGTTTCAGACCGTGTATGGTTAAAAGCCCATGGGGGTTTAAACCCATACAAAACCCTTTTCCTTGGGAGTTCAGGGCCGTGCATGGTCAAAGGGTATGGAAGTCCACCTTTTTTCAAAAAAGGCCCCCCTGCCCCTTTTGGCATCTATAAAAGAAAAGGCCCCGGAGTCCAAACCCCGAATAAAAGGAGACCGAGTCCCGAAGGGGTTTCCCTTGTCGCTTACGACTTGTTCTTAAATTTCCCTGCGACGGGCCCCTGGTGCTAAACCGTATTGGTCTTTTCCGTTTTTTTTTGGGTCCCCTCAGCTACCCTGGAGTTTTGGGAGCATGCTTTAAATTTTCAACGCTTGCTCCCCCCCAAATTCCCTTTTGCCCAGACATTGACTTCTATTTTATCTTGTCTATCTATCTATTTTATCTTTTTTGTCAGCCTTATATTATATATATATATATATATAAAAATTTTTATTAATATTTTAATATTATATATATATATATACCTTTATATATAATGCATCTGTCTTCTCTTTTCTATTTTTCTAAACTCCCCCTCCCTTTTCTCTCATCTATCTATCTTCTATCTTCTATCTTTTTTGTCCCCCTATTAAATTTTAAAATATATATATATATATTATATATATATATATATATATATATATATATATATATATATATATATTTATTTAAAATATATATATAATATTACCTATAACATACAATATATAATAAACCCATATATATATATATATATATAAATTCTATACATATAATATATAAAATAAAATTTATTATAAAATATATTTTAATATATATATATAAAATATATATATATTTTATAAAATCTGTCTATCTCTCTCTATCTCTCTATTTTTCTCTCTCTCTCTCTCTCTCTCCTCTCGCCCCCCCTGCTCCCCTCTCTCCCCTCTCTCCCCTCTCTCTTCCCCTTTTATCATCTATCTATCCCACTACTATATAAACATGGTGTATATAATATTATTTTAAAATACATTTATATATTCTATATTAATTATATATAAATTTTATATTATTATAATAAAATATATATTCATAAAAATATTTAGTTTTATTTGGCGATCTTCTCTCCTCTTTTCTCTCTCTCTCTTTTTCTCCTTTTCTCCCCCCTCGCCCCCCTCTTCCCCCTCGTCTCTCTCCTCTCCTCTCTTTTCTCAATTTCCCCCTCCTCTCTCTTCCCTCTTTTCTCCTCTCTCTTTTCCCCTCTCTCTTCTCTCTCTCTCCCCTATCTCCCCCTCTCTTTTTCTCTCTCTCTCTCTCTCTCTTTCTATCTATCTAAACCAACTATCTATTAAACTATTTTATCTATATATTTATAATTTTAAAATATATATCTGTCTACTGTCCTCTTGGGCTCTGTCCCATCTCTCTCTCCTCTCTCTCATCTTTTCTCTCTCTTTTCCCCTCTTCTCTCTCTCCCCCTCTTTCTCTCTTCCCCCTTTTTGGCTATCAATTTTCTCTCCCCTCTTCTCTCCTCTCCCCTCTCTCCTCCACTCTCTTCTCTCTCCCCTCTCTCCTCTCTTCCCCCTTTATATTTTATAAATATATATAATTTTTATATATAAAAAAAAATCTATTTAAAATATATTTTAAAATTATTTATATATATATAAACTTCTTCTGTTTTCTATCTGTCTCTGTCCCATTTTCTCTCTCTCTCTCCCCTCTCCCCCTTCTCGTTTTCCCTCTCTTTTCAAAAACCCCTCTCCGGAAATTTTTCTTCTCTCCCCCTCTCTCCCCTCTCTCTCTTCTCCGTCTTCCTTTCCCTCCTCTCCTCCCCCTTTTTTTCCCCCTCTCCCTTTCCCCTTCTTTCTCTCTCCCCTCCCCCCTCTCTCTCTCTCTCTCTCCCCCCTCTCCCCTCCTCTCTTCCCCTCTCTCTCTCTCTCTCTTTTCTTTTCCACAGATGAAAAAAAAGGAATTTCCCTTTAACCTCCCCACCCTATATTTTAATTTTTAAAAAATAAAATATATATATATATATATATTTTAAATATATTATATTATTATTTATATTTTTACCGTATATATATATATATGCATCTGTCCCCCAATCTCCCCTCTATTTTTTCTTCTCCCCCCCCCCTCTCTCTCTCCTATCTATCACTATCTATCTATCTTTTTTTTTCAACCTTATATATACATATTATATATATAATTTATATATATATATATATTTATAATAGTATAAAAATATATCTTAATAATTTTGGGATATAATATATCATATATCATATATTCCCTCCCCCTATAAATACCTATATATAATAATTAGGGTATTATATATATATAATTAAAATATATTATATATAAAATAATACATCTGTCTATCCCCTCCCCTATCCCCTCTTTTCTCCCCCTCTCTCCCCTTTTCTCTCCCCTCCTCCCCTCTCTCTCTCTCTCTCCTCTCTCTATCTATCTATCTTACCTTCCCATCTATCTACCCATCTATCTTCTATCTATCTCTATATACATATATTATATATATAATATAAAATATATAAAATAATTAAATTATATATATATATTCCTAAAAATATTTACTATCGTCGATCCTCTCTCTTTTTTCTTCCCCTCTTTTTTCTCCCCCCTCCCCCTCTTTTCCCCCT
>NC_051387.1:48099432-48101932 GCF_015228065.2 Penaeus monodon
ATTTCCTCTTTTTTTCCCTTTCTTTTCTCTCTTCTTTGAAAGCCATCAAAAGGGAATCTTTTTTAGGTTTTCCCTGCACTCTTTCATACATTTTGTTGTGTGTATTACTGAATGGTGTGTTTTCTGTCTAGCCTTTATTTTTGAGGTGCAGTGAGGTGATGATGATGGTAATTGTGGTGGTGATCACAGTGTGTGTGTGTGTGTGTGTGTGTTTTGCGAGTATGGTAATAATAATAATAACAGTGATAATGATAATGATAATTATGATAATAATGATAATAATAATAATAATAATAATAATAATAATAATAATAATAATAATAATAATAATAATAATAATAATAATAATGATAATAATAAGGATAATAATAGTAATAGTAATACCGACAACAACAACAACAACAACAATAATTATTATCATTATTATTATTATCATTATTATTATCATTATTATTATTATTATTATTATTATTATTATTATCATTATTGTTATTATTATTATTATTATCATTATTATTATTATTATCATGCAAATAATAATAATAGCAATAATGATAATAACAATGACGAGAAAGGTAATAATAATTTTGATAATGACGACGATGACAATAATTATAAGAGTACTACTGATAATAGCCATAATAACGATAATAGTAATAATAATAATGATAGCAATTAGCAATACAGATGATAAAATCTAGTTAATCAAGAATTATAGGCAACCAAAGGCAAGAAAATCATGCACAGAAACAATATGAACAATGTGAATGCATGAGAATGAGGCGCCCAATCAGCCAAGATTAAAGAAAAAGGAGAATAAAGTTACAAATAGTTAGATTAGAGTCTCTGAGTAGTATAAATCATAAAAATGAAGTGCTGGGAACAGATCTATTGATTTGTTTTAAAAATGTATCAGTGGTTCGGTAATTAAAAGCAGATTATTCATTGCTAGTGTTAACCGTGGACTGAACCTTTCCGTGTGGGCGTGGTTGGGCTTGAGGTTGCTTATGGCCGGGATGGAGAGGGGTGGGGGTTTGGGGGGTGGCAGGAGAGGACCGGTAAGTCACGCTGGTATCGGGACTGATTGGTTATTTAAAATCATCTGCCGCGTCAACAGTTAAGGTCAACAGCGGTGAATTTCTTGTGGGAATAAAAGGCTAAGATATTTAAAACGTTACAAAATCTATCCATAAATAAATGTATCTGGAATATATGAGTCTCTTGGGGATAGAAAAAAAAAATCTTTGTTGAGCTGTCAGCGCTGGGAGATTCGTCGAGAGATTTTCAAAGAGTAACATTTCGGGTACATTTTCGTATGCATTGTAATCTGGAGCAAGGGTGTTTCATCTTCTTTTTCTTCTCTTTCTCTATCTATCTATCTATCAATCTATCTATCTATCTATCTATCTATCTATCTATCTATCTATCTATCTATCTATCTATCTATCTATCTATCTATCTATCTATCTGTCTGTCTGTTTGTCTATCTATTTAACTATCTCTCTTCTCTCTCTCTCTCTCTCTCTCTCTCTCTCTCTCTCTCTCTCTCTCTCTCTCTCTCTCTCTCTCTCTCTCTCTCTCTCTCTCTCTCTCTCTATCTATCTATCTATCTCTTTCTCTCTCTCATTATTTTTCTTTCATTCCGACTTTTTTATATATTAATTTATTCATGTTTTTACAGATCTCTTTTGCATGTCGTCGTTGTATTTAGTTCATTTCATTGCATTGTCTTCTTTTCTAGACCTTGGTTGTAAATGTATCTATGACAGAGAGTGACCTTAGTGTCTAATGCAGGCTTTCGTTGTTTTTTGCTATCATTTCGTTGTATTACATTCATCTTTATACCTTCGTTATAACTGCATTTAACCCGAGCATGATTTTCATACCGCCTCTACGTCGTCCATTTTATGTAGATGTGTGGCTGGAGGGCCACTGACGGGGGCGGGGGAGGTTTATGTCAATTTCGAAAATATGCATGTCTTGTGCAGGGATCCAGTCATGTACGTGAATGTGTGTGTGTGTGAGTGTGTGTGTGTGTGTGTGTGTGTGTGTGTGTGTGTGTGTGTGTGTGTGTGTGTGTGTGTGTGTGTGTGTGTGTGTGTGTGTGTGTGTGTGTGTGTGTGTGTGTGTGTGTGTGTGTGTGTGTGTGTGTGTGTGTGTATGTGTGGGTGCGTGTGTGTGTGTGACTGCCTATGCCCGTACGTGTCACAAGCAAGTAACAAGCATGCCATGCTATAGATCTCTTTAACAAATGCGTTATGGATTCATCTCTAAAAACGTTTTCCTTCACTGTTTGTTTACTTCTGTTGGATCCCCTTGTTTACATTCACTCCTCGAGTAAATAACGCAAGGATTATCAAAAATATTTATGCACTACATACTGGTCGAGACTGAAACACACTTGCATACGAACACATACGTACTTAACAAACTTAACCAAAATCTACTCTCTCACATACAAAAAGTATAGTATATTCACACAGAAAAGGTACCATACAAT
>NC_051387.1:48131932-48139432 GCF_015228065.2 Penaeus monodon
TACTACAAGGCTAAAATGCACGGATATTGTCTTCCAATACTTAAATTATATGATAGTAACTACTGCCTGGTACTGTCACTAGAAAAAGGGCACCTAAAGCTAACGTAGTATAATTGCCGGTACTGTTATGGGTTGTATGTTTGTGTTTGGGTGAATGTGTGCATAGGTGTTTTTTTTTTGTTTTTTTTTACGCTAGGTTCATGTTTGAGCCGCCGTGGACACAGCATGATACTTAATTGTAGTTTTCATGTTGTGATGATCTTGGAGTGAGTACGTGGTAGGGTCCCCAGTTCCTTTCCACGGAGAGTGCCGGTGTTAACTTTTTTTTTCTTTAGGTAATCATTCTCTCTATTTATCTGGGCTTGGGACCAGCACTGACTTGGGCTGGCTTGGCCACCCAGTGGCTAGGTAGGCAATCGAGGTGAAGTTCCTTGCCCAAGGGAACAACGCGCCGACCGGTGACAGTCTTAGAGTCCGATGCTCTAACCACTCGGCCACCGCGGCCTGTGCATGTGTGTAAATCTGTAATCTAACTTTTTACCTGTAAAGTAGTTGTAGGCAGAATACGTCGATCACCCGTGTATGTATGTGTATGTTCGTGTGTGTTTCTGTTTGTCTTTCTGTGTTTGTGTTTGTATGCGTTTGTGTTTGTTTTTGTGCGTTTGTGTTTGCTTGCCTTTGTGTTTGTGTGTGTGTATGTGTTTGTGTTTGTTTTTATTTGTCGGTCTGTATCTGGAGTGGAGGTTGTTTGTCTTTCTAGGTAAATTTATATGTAAATGTATATTTCTCTATTTTCTTAAGTATTATCTCCGTACATAAACTTTCGGTAGTCTGTTCCCAGTCGATCGCAAGTTAAACAAGCATGTATAATCTGCTAAATATTACAACTTTCACCAACAGTCTTATTCAAATTAGCAGCACGAAACTTGCCTCGAAAATTTCATGCATGTTGCCTGTGAATTACGGTCATACATATTATAAGACTTGACATGATAACCGTACCTCAGCAAATGTTAGACCGACTTTTTCATTTCTCTTTCATTTTTTTTTTATCTTTCCTCAACTTGTAAGACAGAAAGGAAAGAAAAAAAATCAACATCTCAAAATTACGGACGATTTTTTTTTTCTTTCTTTTTTACTTTATGATTTCATTACTTCGTTTGGTCTATCATCTCCGCGAAAAAAAATGCAGTTTTTTTTTTCTTTTCTTTTTCTTTTTGTGTGTGTGGGGGCGAATTGGCAAGCTTCGTAGCAGCTTATCATCGGGCCCTTTGCCTATTACGTCAGTCTGAGTAAAGATAACCTTAATTTGCCAGCGCTCTTTCATTAACTGCCACGGCGAGTAGGTTCAATAACGATTCTGGAAAACAGTGCGAGTTTCGGGAAAGTAGTTGGGTGTAAGATATGGAATTATGTTCAGTGCATAAATGTATTCTGCGTCTGTTTGCATGAGGGTATGTGTATATGTTCATATAATTATTCATCTTTTATAATTAACCATTAATCAGGGTATCTGGGTCCGTCTGTCTGTTTTTTTCTCTGCCTGTGTGTCTGTCAGCCCGTCAGTCTATCAATTTGTTCATCAGCGCGCGTGTGTTTATGTGTGTGTGTGTGTGTGTGTGTGTGTGTGTGTGTGTGTGTGTGTGTGTGTGTGTGTGTGTGTGTGTGTGTGTGTGTGTGTGTGTGTGTGTGTGTTTAATTAATAATTTCCTTGTTTATCCATCTATACATACACACACACACACACACACACACACACACACACACACACACACACACATATATATATATATATATATATATATATATATATATATATATATATATAAAATATATATATTATATATATATATACATATATATATACATACACATATATATATATGTATATATGTGTGTGTGTGTGTGTGTGTGTGTGTGTGTGTGTGTGTGTGTGTGTGTGTGTGTGTGTGTGTGTGTGTGTGTGTGTGTGTGTGTGTTAGCACGCGATGGAGGATCCTCCAGAACTGCAGGGTTTACCGGAGTGCCGAGTTCTGTGGCACTGACCATAGGCTGGTTGTGGCTAGCCTACGGGTCCACTTCAAAACTCCCCGTCCCTCCAGTGGCCAGTGGTGTTTCACTTGGACAGACTAAAGAAGGAGTGTGCCCGTGAGTTCACCATGGCAGTCTCTGACCGATTCACAGAACTCGACAACCTGATGGACCCAGTTGCTCTGTGGGAGCTCTTCAAGCGCGTAACACTCCAAGCAGCCCAAGAGTCCACTGGCGTATGCACGAGGGCAAAGCAGAATTCCATCTCCCTGGAAACATTAGAGGCCACTGAAGCGTGTCGCATGGCTCGGCTGAATGATAATCAAGTCTTGCGTCGCTCCATGGTGTGTAGGGCTCGGGCACTGCTGAGAAGGGACAAGGAACAGTTCATCAGGAATCTTGCTGAGGAGGTTGAAGGCCATTTCTTGATAAACGACCTTCGCCCTGCCTGCTAAGCCCTAATAAAGCTGAACTCTAAGCCCTCCTCGCAGATGACTGCAGTCCCATCAGCGGATGGACGGATCATCTCAGATCAGTTGGGGTTCGTGTACGTTGGGCTGAGTATTTTGAACAGTTGTACCAGGTAGACCCTCCAATAGTTAGCTTGGATGCAAGCGATGTCACAATACCTGTGCCGGACCCATCCATCAGCGAGGAACCTCCTACCTTAACGGAGGTTACGATTTCCAAGCTGAAGAGTGGGAAAGCTGCAGGCATATGTGATATCCCTGCTGAACTGCTAAAGGCTGGGAGTGAACCTATGGCTCGGGGCCTGTATACAGTCCTGACTGCCATCTGTCAGTCTGGTACCATTCCCCCTGACCTGCTGAGGGGCGTGGTCATCCCTCTCTGGAAGGGGAAAGGGGATCGTTGGGATTGTAGCAACTACCGTGGCATTACACTGCTCAGTATACCAGGCAAAGTTCTCGCTCACATTCTTCTGAAACAGAACTGTAACTACCTACTGAGGCATCAGAGACCGGAGCAGTCTGGATTTACTCCTGGCAAGGCCACAATAGACCGAATACTAGCTCTTCGAGTAATTGTGGAACGCCGTCGTGAGTTTGGTCGTGGGTTGCTTGCAACCTACATCGACCTCAAGAAGGCGTTTGACTCAGTGCATCAGGAATCGCTATGGGAGATCTTGAGACTCAGGGGAATTCCGAAGCAGATTATTGGCCGAATAGCAAGCCTTTGTACTTGTACTGAAAGTGCTGTAAAGTGTGGTGTGTCGAACTTCTTCCATGTTGATTCAGGGGTGAGGCAAGGCTGTGTCCTTGCACCAACACCTGTATAGATTGGATAATGGGCAGAGCTACTAGCCAAAGTCAGTGTGAAGCTACACTAGGCAATATCAAGTCCTCAGACCTTGACTTTGCCAATGATGTTGCTATCCTATCTGAGTCCTTGGAGTCACTTGTGGTGGCTCTTGATGCATTTAGCAATGAGGCGAAGCCCCTAGGCCTAGAGGTCTCCTGGACCAAGACCAAGATTCAGGAATTGGGGGGCCTGTGAGGGGAACCTGTTCAGTCGATCCATGCTTGCAGCGAGGACGTTAAAGTTACAGAGAGTCTTACATACTTTGGTAGCGTAGTCCATATCTCTGGGCTGTCAGACCAAGAAGTCAATAGACGGATTGGTCTGGCAACAGGAGCCATGAACTCGATCACCAAGAGCATTTGGAGATGTCGGTACCAATGCAGAAGGACCAAACTACGTGTCTTCAAGGCCTTGATACTGCCGTTTTGCTCTATGGAAGCGAAACCTGGACGCTATCCAGTGTCTTGGAGTCTCGTCTTGATACCATTTGTAACAAGTCCCTTCGCCGACAGGGTACGTTCCGGACACTGTCACGCGGTTACACGTGAGCGTGTCAGGGACCTGTACTTGCATAATCCGGGATCGACAACTCAGGTATATGGCACCTAGCTCGATCCTGTGGTTGACCTGCCCTCGGATGTTCATTGCGAGACAACCTGGGGAGAGCCGTGGACACCAAAGAGTATGGTCGGGCACTGGACGACCTGTCGCGAAGATTAGGATGGGACGTGGCCTGCTGGGACTCCTCGAGGAACCTTGTGGTTGGAACGAAGGGTGGATGCGGCCATGCGCCACCGTCGGGTAGCCCCTTGATGTGGATGATAACTTCATATATAATTTTAATGATATATAGATATATATCTATTATATATTTAGTATATTACTATGTGATATGATATATGTGAGGTGTGTGTGCGTGTGTGTCCGTCGTTGTGTGTGGCGTTGTATGTGTGCATATATACCCATATACATACATATATATATATATATATATATATATATATATATATATATATATATATATATATATATATATATATATATATATATATATATACACACAAAACACACATATATATTATGTGTTGTGTGTGTGTGTGTGTGGTGTGTGGTGTGTGAGTGTGTGGTGTGTTGTGTGTGTGTGTGGTGTGTTGTGTGTGTGTGTGTGTGTTGATGTGTTGTATATGTGTGTTGTGTGTTGTGTTGTGTACACAACACACACAAACACACACACACACACACACACACATATATATTATTATTATATATGTTATGTATGTTAGTTAGTGTTATGTTATATAGTGATGTTTATTATATTAGTGTATGTATTATATTGTATGTATATATATATGTATTATTATTTATACATAATATATAAATATATATATATATATATATATATATATATATATATATATATATATATATATATATATATATATATATATATATATACATATATACATGTGTGTGTGTGTGTGTGTGTGTGTGTGTGTGTGTGTGTGCATGTGCTCAGTACCTGGATCTATATGTTAGAAATAAATTGGCTTAACCATTACACTTTTAATATCTTAACCCTTTGCCATGTTCCATGCCATACATTATAAAATTTTAACAAGGGAAAAACAAAACAAACAAAATTTCTCATTCCTATCCCCACACCACTATAAAATACCAAACAACATTATAAGCAAAAACCATAGATGACACACTAACCTCTCACAATGTTAGTTTATGAACCAATTACCTCTATAACCTGTACGAAAGACTATCACATCAGATTTTCCGAGTTGGCAAGCGAAGTAGCGTCATTCAAACGGAACCTTTAACCCTTACGTCAGCTGGAGTCAAGATAACTGTACTTTATGAAAGCTCTACAATTGAGTGCTATGGAGTGGAGGTCCTCGAAAAACAGGAAAAAGAGAAAGAGAGAGAAGGAGAGAGGGGGGGGAAGGTGAGAGGGAGAGGAGGGAGGAGGAGAGGCAGGGAGGGAAAGAAGGAAGGTGAGAGGAAAGGGGAGAATAAGGAAGAGAGGAAGGGAAGATAAAAAAAAAAAGGGAGGAAGGGAGAGAGGTGGGAGAGAGAAGAAGGAAGGGAAAAAGTGGGTGAGAGAGTAACTATATCTGATATAAAAATTATTGTTCAATATAAAATGTTACTAAAAAGAGGCTTATACGTGCATGTTACATCTGTAAATGTCATGAATGTGTTAAATATTTAAAGGGAAGGATGAAAGTGTTGTGTTTCTGTTACCATTACATAGTGACCAACAGTGCAAGTAAGTATACAGATACATATTTATTCATTCATATTCGTGCCACTTCCGATGAGGTGTTTGACGAGCAACTTGGCGCCATGTTGACACCATGTACTTGACTGGGTCTTTAATTGAGGTGGCTGACTAATGATCCTTCCCCAGGGGAGTAGTAGTAGTAGTAGTAGTAGGTTACGACAGTAGTAGTAGTAGTAGTAGTAGTAGTAGTAGTAGTAGTGTGTGTGTGTGTGCTTGTGTGTGTGTGTGCTTGTGTGTATGTGTGTGTGTGTGTGTGTGTGTGTGTGTGTGTGTGTGTGTGTGTGTGTGTGTGTGTGTGTGTGTGTGTGTGTGTGTGTGCGTGTGATTATGTGCATAGCACATGCATACATGCAATTCTGTATGATATATGCAAATTCATCTGTGCTAAAGTGTTAAAGACAAATTGGTGAACTTAGGAAATAGATTAAAGTAAGATGTCGTCGAGTGAAGGCGTCAGTTTATCAGTCGTCTAAGTAACTCAAATGCGGGTTTCAGTTCCATGGACTTTTGTAACGTATGGGACCGTTCATCTTGTGTGTCATTATTAACGAGGAAGTTTTTTTCTGTAAGATAACTTTACTAGCTTTACATATAGAGTTTATTCAAGTCTGCTATATGTTTTTATTTGACATCTAAAAGAGTGAGAGTGAGAGAGAGACAGAGAGACAGAGAGAGAGAGAGAGAGAGAGAGAGAGAGAGAGAGAGAGAGAGAGAGAGAGAGAGAGAGAGAGAGAAAGGCTAATTCCATACAAGCATTCAAGCGAAACAAACAAACAAAAAAATACCGACATAACTATAACTATTTAGTCAATCATCACCGTGTTATATTCCAAGGGATATGAAGAAGACTGTAAACTACACCATGAAATTAAGAGCTGTTGTGCATAGTTTATGGCGAGAGTTATGGTTCCCCCTTAAAGCGTTTGAGTGACGAACTGAGTGCCTGTAACAGTGAAATAAAACTTTCATGGCGTTTCAAATAAATTTATTCTTTTTATTTATATTATCTTTCGGATATCTTCAACTTTTTTCTTACTGGTTACCTGGCTATTTTTGTGTGTACGTTTTCTCCCCCATCCCCTCTTACGCTCGGTCTATTTGTTTATTAGTCTGTCAGTCAGTGTGTCTGTCTGTCTGTGTCTGTCTGTCTGTCTGTCTGTTTGCCTGTATCTGTCCAGTTTCCAATCTATTCACTTGTATATCTGTCTCAATATCTTCTATTTATCTGCCTTTCTGTATCTATTTATCTATGTTCTATATTTTAGTATATACGAGCATATTTTCATCTCCGGCTGTTTTCTACCTATTCATTTATTAACTTTTATATCTATGTATCTCTCTCCATCTATCCCTCTCTTTCTCTTTCTATCCCTCTTTTTCTTTCTACCTATTCATCAACCTAACTTCTTATCTACTTGTCAGTTAGCATTGCCGTTTTTATCATTAACCTCCTTTCTCTCTCTTTCTCTCTCTCTCTTTCTTTCTCTCTCTCTCTCTCTCTCTCTCTCTCTCTCTCTCTCTCTCTCTCTCTCTCTCTCTCTCTCTCTCTCTCTCTCTCTCTCTCTCTTTCTGTGTGTGTGTGTGTGTGTGTGTGTGTGTGTGTGTGTGTGTGTGTGTGTGTGTTTATACTGTGTGCTCATATACTAACTCACTTAATAATCAGTTTAGTTTCAGTTAATTATTTGCTTGAAAGTAATTCATGACCAGAAACGCTGGTCTGAATCCTGCTGTACTGGAAAATATTTTTATTATCAGATCTCTTGTATTATATTTGTTACTGAAATATGTCTCCGTTTGTCTTTTTTTTTTTTTTTTTTTTTGTATGGTGCCCTGTCAGATTCTAACATTGGCTGTCA
>NC_051387.1:48154432-48156048 GCF_015228065.2 Penaeus monodon
CCACTTTCATTAAATCTCGCTATCTTCGCTTTTATTATATCTCCTTCCGAAAAGGAAAATGGCCACAGTAGGATATGAAAATAAATCATGACGTTTCGAACTCTTCACGAGTTCCTCCTCAGACGAATAATAAACCGAAATGGAAATTCCATTTCGGTTTATTACCGAGACGTCACTATTTATTTTCATTTCTTACTGTGGCTGTTTTCCTTTTCATCTCTTTGTACATGTTTCTGTGTTTGTGTTTGTGTCATTTCTTCTGTTTCTAACTTCATCACATCTATCTATAGTTATCATCCTTCCTTTCTGCTTCCAGCTTCACCTTATCTGCCTATACTCTTATCATCTCTTCTTATGAGTCTTAACTACATCAAATTTCACAGTCTACGCTTTTATTATTATCTTCTACTTCCAGCTTCTTCACATCTCCTTGTTTATATTGTTATCATCTCTCCTTCTAATTCTAACTTCACCATGTTTTCTTCACCCTTTCTGTTTGCAGCTTTATTTCATCTCCCTGTTTACTCTGTTATCATCTCTCTTATTTTTTGCTTCATACAACTCCCTTCTACACTGTTTTTATCTCTCCCTCTATTCCCAGCTTTATCGCGTCTCCCTACCAAAACTATCTCTCATCTATTTCCAGTTTTATCATGCCTAAACTTATTATCTCCCCTAGGTCCAGCTTCGTTACACCTGCCTGTCTACACTTTTATTATTCTCCCTCTACTTCCAGCTTTATCGCTTCTCCTTACCAAAACTATTTACATCTCATCTATTTCCAGCTTCACCATGCATGCGCTTATTTTCTCCCCTATTTCCAGTTTCATTACATCTGTTTGTCCACACTTATCGTCTATTCTGTCTAAATCACTGAAACCCTCTTCATAAATTTTCCTGCTCATCTATTTCCTTTTCCTCGTCCTTCATATCCACTTTTTTTCTTCTTCTTCTTCTTCTTTTTTTCTTAGGATTATCCGTTTTCATAACATTCATCCTACTTTCTCGTAATCCTTCGAATAGGTAAGTTTCCGATCCCGATGAAAATATTCCTTAAGTTGCCAAGTTTCCGAAACGTGGATCATTATAGAGATTCTATAAATGGCTAAGTTTCTGATTCATAATTCTCTATAGTTTTTTTTCTTCTTCTTTTTCTTTTTCGTGGACTTTTGTGACTAGAAGTGTTTTTGCACTTCTAGTCGACTCGTACGAAATTCCTGAAACATTTTACCAGGCGCTCCAACGAGCTTGTATTCTATAAGTAATTTCCGAGTCAAAGGTCTCGTCTGATTTTATTGAATGACGTTGTTGCGGGAGTTCCGTCTCAACATGGCTGTTTTTATTTCTATTTTCTTCGAAGCAAGTAAATAACAAAAAAAGCGAATTTTGAAGCAATGAAGGACGGAAATTCGACAAAATTGTCATTGTTACTGAATCGTAAATAACTTTTATATTGCAATATATTGAGATTATTTGACATTTCTCTCTCCAAGTACCACTCTGATTGTCTCACTTTTTTATATTATTTACAGTGTATATTCTTGACTTCTTAAAAAAGAAATCGGTTTTCGGTTCTTACTCTATTTTTTTATCTCGATTATATTCGTTATTGTATT
>NC_051387.1:48168648-48170364 GCF_015228065.2 Penaeus monodon
TCGGTTTTTCGTTTGTCTTTCTGTGTTTGTGTTTGTATGCGTTTGTGTTTTTTTTTGTGTGCGTTTTTTTGTTTGCTTTCCTTTGTTTTGTGTGTGTGTATGTGTTTGTGTTTGTTTTTATTTGTCGGTCTGTATCTGGAGTGGAGGTTGTTTGTCTTTATAGGTAAATTTATATGTAAATGTATATTTCTCTATTTTCATAAGTATTATCTCCGTACATAAACTTTCGGTAGCCCTGTTCCCAGTCGATCGAAAGTTAAACAAGAAATGTATAATCTGCTAAATATTACAACTTTCACCAACAGTCTTATTCAAATTAGCAGCACGAAACTTTGCCTCGAAATTTCATGCATGTTGCCTGTAAATTACGGTCATACATATTATAAAAAACTTGACATGATAACCGTACCTCAGCAAATGTTAACCGATTTTTTCATTTCTTTCATTTTTTTTTTATTTTTCCCTCAACTTGTAAGACAGAAAGGAAAGAAAAAAAGGAAAGAAAAAAAAATCAACATCTCAAAATTACGGACGATTTTTTTTTCCTCTCTCTTTTACTTTATGATTTCATTACTTCGTTTGGTCTATCATCTCCGCAAAAAAAAAATGCAGTTTTTTTTTTCTTTTCCTTTCTTTTTCTTTTTTTGTGTGTGGGGGCGAATTGGCAAGCTTCGTAGCAGCTCATCATCGGGCCCTTTGCTTTTTTACGTCAGTCTGAGTAAAGATAACCTTAATTTGCCAGCGCTCTTTCATTAACTGCCACGGCGAGTAGGTTCAATAACGATTCTCGAAAACAGTGCGAGTTTCGGGAAAGTAGTTGGGTGTAAGATATGGAATTATGTTCAGTGCATAAATGTATTCTGCGTCTCTTTGCATGAGGGTGTGTGTATATGTTCATATATTATCATCTTTTATAATTAACCATTAATCAGGTATCTGGGTCCGTCTGTCTGTTTTTTTTTCTGCCTTTTGTGTCTGTCAGCCCGTCAGTCTATCAAATTTTTTCATCAGCGCGGTGTGTTTATTGTGTGTGGGGGTGTGTGTGGTGTGTGTGGGGTGTGGGGTGTTTTGGTGTGTGTGTGTGTGTGTGTGTGTGTGTGTGTGTGTGTGTGTGTGTGTTTTGTTTAATTAATAATTTCCTTGTTTATCCATCCATACACACACACACACACACACACACACACACACACAATAATATATATATTTTATATTATATATATATATAATATATATATATATATATATATATATATATATATATATTATATATATAAAATATACATATATATATACATACACCCCCATATATATATATATATGTGTGTGTGTGTGTGTGTGTGTGTGTGTTGTGTGTGTGTGTGTGTGTGTGTGTGTGTGTGTGTGTGTGTGTGTTAGCACGCGATGGAGGATCCTCCAGAACTGCAGGGTTTACCGGAGTGCCCAGTTCTGTGGCACTGCACATAGGCTGGTTGGGCTAGCCTACGGGTCCACTTCAAAAAATCCCCGTCCCTCCAGTGGCCAGTGGTGTTTCACTTGGACAACTAAAGAGGGAGGTGCCCGTGAGTCACCATGGCAGTCTCTACCGATTCCAGAATCGCAACTTGGACCCAGTTGCTCTTGGGAGCTCTTAAGCGCGTAACACTCCAAGCAGCCCAGAGTCCACTGGCGTATGCAGAGGGCAAACAGAATTCCATTCCCTGGAAACATTTGGGGGCC
>NC_051387.1:48170464-48178508 GCF_015228065.2 Penaeus monodon
TCTCTCATCTATTTCCAGTTTTATCATGCCTAAACTTATTATCTCCCCTAGGTCCAGCTTCGTTACACCTGCCTGTCTACACTTTTATTATTCTCCCTCTACTTCCAGCTTTATCGCTTCTCCTTACCAAAACTATCTATCTCTCATCTATTTCCAGCTTCACCATGCATGCGCTTATTTTCTCCCCTATTTCCAGTTTCATTACATCTGTTTGTCCACACTTATCGTCTATTCTGTCTAAACCACTGAAACCCTCTTCATAAATTTTCCTGCTCATCTATTTCCTTTCCCTCGTCCTTCATATCCTCTTTTTTCTTCTTCTTCTTCTTCTTCTTTTTCTTAGGATTATCCGTTTTCATAACATTCATCCTACTTTCTCGTAATTCTTCGAATAGGTAAGTTTCCGATCCCGATGAAAACATTCCTTAAGTTGCCAAGTTTCCGAAACGTGGATCATTATAGAGATTCTATAAATGGCTAAGTTTCTGATTCATAATTCTCTATAGTTTTTTTTCTTCTTCTTTTTCTTTTTCGTGGACTTTTGTGACTAGAAGTGTTTTTACACTTCTAGTCGACTCGTACGAAATTCCTGAAACATTTTACCAGGCTCTGCAACGAGCTTGTATTCTATAAGTAATTTCCGAGTCAAAGGTCTCGTCTGATTTTATTGAATGACGTTGTTGCGGGAGTTCCGTCTCAACATGGCTGTTTTTATTTCTATTTTCTTCGAAGCAAGTAAATAACAAAAAAAGCGAATTTTGAAGTAATGAAGGACGGAAATTCGACAAAATTGTCATTGTTACTGAATCGTAAATAACTTTTATATTGCAATATATTGAGATTATTTGACATTTCTCTCTCCAAATACCACTCTGATTGTCTCACTTTTTTATATTATTTACAGTGTATATTCTTGACTTCTAAAAAAGAAATCGGTTTTCGGTTCTTACTTCTATTTTTTTTTTATCTCGATTATATTCGTTATTGTATTCGATGTTTTTTTTTTTAATAATATTCTTCTTTTAAGTGCCTTGTCCTACGTTGGCGATCATGGATTTCCTTGATTTTCTTGGCAATTTAGAGCGGTGGTTTGCCGTTGCCTTCCGCCCGGTGTTAATATAGCGCCCTATATTACGTTGTCTTTCTGTTTTCCTTAACTTTCTTTCTTTTTTTTCTCTTTTTTTGCATTATAACAATTTCTTATTTTCTTATTACGTTGTTGTTTTCTCCACTTTTTACATTACACCTTTTTATTACTAACTTTTTCCTATTTGCTAGAATTCCTTTTCTCTCCTTCTCTCTCTCTCTCTTTCTCTCTTTCTCTCTCTCTCTCTCCTCTCCCCTTTTAATTATAATATATATATAATATATAAAATTTTAATTAATATTATATATATTATATTTATATATTATATATTATTATATATATTATATTATATCCTCTCTCCCCTTTTCTCTCTCCTCTCTCTCTTTTCCTCTCATATATATATATAATATATATAATAATATATAATATAATTATATATATATATATATAATATATACATATACATATATAATAATATATATATATATATAATAATTATATATTTTATATAATATTATATTATATTTTAATAAGTATATGTGTATATATGATATATATATATATAGGTGTGTGGTTGGTGTGTGTGTGTGGGGTGTGTTTTTGTGTGTGTGTTGTATGATATAATATATATATATATATATATATATTATAATATATATATATAATATTTTTAATAAAGGAGAAAAGAGAGAGGGGATTATATAATTTATTTAATAATTATTATATAATATAATATATATAATATATATATTAATTATTTTATATAATATATCCTCTCTCTTCTCTCTCTCTCTCTCCTCCCCCTTCTCCCCTCTCTTCTCTCTCCCCTCTTCTCTCTCTCTCTCTCTCTCTCTCTCCTTTAGTGTATCACAGATTGTCGAGTCAAGATAGTTTAAACCTTTGGAAGTTATTGTGGAATTCTTGTAAGGGATTCTGCTGACGAGTTTACAAGACGTGACATTTTCTTTAAGGTTGTCTTGAATGCTAGTGACCTATTTTCTCTTTTTTTCTCTTCTTTTTCAAACGCAAAAGTTTTTAGGTGTGTGTGTGTGGAGGGGGGAATGTGTGCGTGAGTGAGTGACTACTTTCGTGCCAACAATCATTAAAATTTCATCCAAAACAAACAAAGCATAAAAAAAAATATAAGTATATGTCCGTACCCAAAAAGGAATGAAAACAAGCATTCGAAGCCTGTCCTGTTTTTTTCCATTTCCCTGAGGGAAGGCACTACGTTGGGACACGTTACCGCCGCTCCGTCTCATGTACACTATAATACGGTGTGTGTGTGTGTTGTGGTTTGTGGTGTTGTGTGTGTGGTGTGTGGGGGTGTGTGTGTGTGGGTGCACACCCCACACACACAAACAACACACACACACACACACACCACACACAACACCCAAACCACACACACAATTAATTTTTAATATATATAATTAATAAAATTTTAATTATATATATATATAATATATTGGGATATATATACATATATATTTTAAACAACACCATGTTTTGGTTATTGTGTTTGTGTTGTGTGGTGTGGTGTGTGGTGTGTGTGTGTTGTGGTGTGTGTGTGTGTGTGTGTGTTGTGTATGTATTATATGTTTTATATTTAATGTATATGTATAAAATTATATATAAATATATATATATAATATTAAATATTATATATTATAATATTATATATATAATATAGATAGATAGATAGATATACTTCATTCGAGTTTATTCATTATAAGTGTATAGTCAAAGATCGATTCATTTCATAAACAAAATTTATAAACACATATAAAAGCATACGTTTTGGTTGTTGCGTCTATTTTTTTCCCATTAGGTCCTTCTTAGAGAAAGTAGGAAATTTTGCCTTGGGTATAGATCAAGTATTGCCTCAGCTCCTCATCGCGAGCCTGAAGAGTAAAACTTACTGATAAAGGAAAATCCACTTTCAGGCCCCTTTCTTTTTCTTGGCAGCTTCGGAGAAATGTTGGAATTAAATCATCTATCTTCCAAAGAGCAGGTTCTTTGACCAGGAACGTCATTTTTGCTCTTTCTTTGCCAGCTTTGAGAAGGATTTCAAAGATGACAGCAGATTTCTGTGTAATAAATGTTGGCAGTGGAGCACCTGGAGAGGATCCTTTCCCTTCAAGCCTTCTTAGACGCTCTCTTGTTGGGCTTGCTTGCTTGAGATTTGCGAAGTTCTGGCTTCGCCCGGGGCCTTTCACTTAGGGCCCCGGCCCTTCTTGTTGGGGGCCGGTTTCTCTCCTCGGCACCCCCCCCCCTCCCCCTTTCTCAGCCTTCTCAACCCAGTCATCAAAAAGTGACAAACATAGGATCTGCCCCACCTTGTTCCAGAAGTCATAAACTTCAGGTCGTTGAGTGGAACAGGGGGAAGCTTCGTTCCAAAGCCTAACATACATCAACGCAGCAAACAAAGTCATTTTTGACATGGGTGAGTTGAAATTGTCCTTGAAATAAGTATATTTTGACGCAGGAGATCGCCTTAGACATCTATCGGGAAAGTTCCTGGCTGACGGAAGGTTAACTTCTTCAGTCTTCCACCAAGAACAACAACACTGAGCTCAAGCAGCTCCTTGTAATTCTCTCTCGGATGAGATCCTGCCAACAAGGCTTCCTGGAGGATATGGAGGACTTCATGGCTGAGCTCTTTCAGGGATTTGATAAACTCTTTTGAAACTGTCTCATCTCTTGTCAATGGCCGAAACTGGCCATGGTCCAGAAAACCCAGTGGCTTTGAAATCTCTTAAACAGGGAACATCAGGTCCAGATGATGGTCCATAAATATGCTGGACAAGATAACTTCCACTATATGATGTCTGCAGGCTATCCAGATCAATCCTCGGCCATGAGTAGCCTTTATGTTCACACATGCTCCAATTACCAGACCGGTATTGGATCCTGTTGTATCAAAGCATAGGCCTTGGATCTGATCTTTGAGATTAAAAAAAACCCGAACCTTCCATACAAACTCGACTTTGTTCAGCACCACTCCCTGTTACAGCCTTTTGGTACACCTAGAACGTTTTCTCCACTCATTACAATGCACTCTTACTTTCCCCTTTTCCCATCTGTGACACTAGGAAGCAGCTTTCCATCCCAGTAAAGGGGATGGGAGGAAACATCAGTTTTAAATTCTTCTTGGTCTTTTGATGCCAGAATTGTTCTATTTTTCATTTGATGGCGCTTGACCGAACTTTTGGAAATTGAGTAGTCCTCAAGATTCTCCCCCATGGCCATGACTGCCTAGCAGCAGTCAACTCAGGAGTCACGTTTTTTTTATTCATTTCGTTTTGGGGGGAAAATACTTTTGAATTTTGATACCCTTTTCCTAAAAATCTTCTTCCTAACCGTCTTTAATAGGTAGATGTGAGTCAAGGCATGAAGGGGACGGGTGCAAACAGCATTCAAGATTTTTTTGGGTTTCCCATTTTCTTTTCTTTTGCGAAACCTTTTTTTGACTGCCACTCTTTTCTCGAAAGACTATGACCTGAGACCATTCTGTCCTCCCTTCGGACGGCAGCTCCTCCAGGGTATCCTCGGACGGCAGCTCCTCCTCCATGTTCCTCCCCCCCCCTTTTCGGGGGGGCTCCTCCGGGATGTCCTCGGCGGAGCTCCCCGGCTTTCCCGCAGTTCCTCAATCTCAGGCAGTTCCTCTGCCCCCCCGGGCGGGCAGCTCCTCCGCGTCCTGGGCGGGCAGCTCCCCCCGGGTTTTTTTCCCCGCAGTTCTTCTGACCCCCGCCTTTGGGCAGGCAGCTCCCCCGGGGGGATCCAGGCAATCCTCCCCGCGTCCCGGGGCCGGACCCTCCGGAGATCCTTGGACGGGCATCCCACCCCAAATGGTCTTTCGGGTCATATCCCGCAGACCGTTAAAACAAGCAGACGCAGTGGCACCAACTTCCTATTTCGGCCTCTGCAGTCGCTCCTTGGCGTCATTTCACTTTTGGCAAACTTCCTCGAACGCGCCTGCTTCTTCCGGCGACCGCTCCCCGAGAGTGTCTTCTGCTTTTGTCAGTCTTGCCGACAGATTTCCCGCTGCGACTGTTTCATGTGCGATTCCGTAGTCAGTCGCTCCCCTGACCAGCGTTCTACTCTCGTTTCGTTTGAGTTGCCCGGACGACGTGCTCCCTTGCATATGGAGAGCCAGAGCAAGGACCCACGTTCCTCCATGGCGCCTGCTCTGCTTTGGGTCTTTTTCCTGCATTCTTGCGACGCGTTTTCCCCAAGCTGCTTCTGCTCCTCCCATTGCCGGTAGTAAAGAGTCAGCTGCACGCGTTTGATCCTCCCCTGCTAATGAAGGTAGTATAAAAAGGCCATGCCTTCAAGGCCCACCAGTTCACCTTCCTGCACATAGTTCCTCATGGTGCCATTTTTCCATACCGTCTGATCCCGGCAAAGGGAAAAGGGGAAAATAAAAGGTTTTACTGTTTTAAAAATAAAATTTAAAAAGACAAAAAGGATTGTACATTTCACAGGTAGAGGATCCAGCGGAGCATGCGAGGTCACATGGGGGAAGGAAGCCCACAAGTCAAAGTCACGGGACAACTGATGAAATTTTGCCTGGTGTGTGTGTATGTGCAAATATATACACGATAATATTATAAATATATATAGATATTTAAAATAATAACTATATATATAAAAATTAATAAAAATTATATATATAATTTAAAATATATAATATATTATATTAATATAATAATAATGTTTATATAAAATTTTATATAAAATTTTATATCATATATTATATATTTTAATATTTAAAATTATAATAACATATATTATATAAAATATTATTAATAATAATTATATAACATTATATATATATATATATTATATACATATAATATATACATATAATACAAATTATATTTGTGTGTGTTTGTGTGTAATTATATATATATTTTATATATATATATATATTAATATATATATATATGTGGTGTGTGTGTGTGGTGTTGTGTGTGTGTGTGTGTGTGTGTATGTATGTATGTATGTATTATACACATTGTTTGTGTGTGTGTGGTGTGTAATATAAATATATTAATATATATATATATATTTTTAAAATATTTTATTATATTATATATTATACATTAACAATTTTTATATATATAATATATATTAATAAAATATATATATATATATAATAATTTATATATATATCTACTAAACACACAACCGCACACATGCATGTGTAAATATATAATGTAATTCAAGGGCCAAGGTCAGCCATACGATGCATGTTCCAGTCATCACAATGCGCATGTTATTACTTATGTAACCTAAACATACATAAAGAACTAGCTAGAAGAGTGTAAATGCAATGGACCGAAATAATATCATGGTTTTGACAATACACTGACTCTCCCTCTTGCAATTTGTCCAAAATATTTTGCTATTAAATTCGTGTTCTGTGAAAGGAAGTCTATGCTGGGTGTCCAGAGTGTAACGTAGAATGCAATATATACAGAAAAGAACTAGCGTTGTGCAGCAAGGTCTCGACAATATAAAGGAATGATTATGTGTGTGGATATGTGTCTGTGTGGGGGGGGCGGGTAGTGTGGGTGTGGGTGTGTGTTTAATGGTAAATTATACTCTTGCTATCTGTAATGATAAGTTATGATTGATTATAATTGATTATAACTGTAATTATAATTGTGTGTGTGTGTATGTGTGTGTGTGTGTAGTATATATTAGTGTATAATTATATATATATGAGTGTATATATATATACTTACATACATAAATATATACATAAATAAATATATATATATATATATATAATATTATATATGTGTGTGTGTTATATATATATATATATATATAATATATATATATATATATATATATTATATATATATATATATTAAAATATTATATATAATTAAAAATATATAATTATTTCTTTTAACGGTAGGTTTAGTCTGACCGCCCTGGTACAGCATGATATTTAATTGTAGTTTTTTTTATGTTTTGGCTCGGATGATACTGGTAGGGTCCCCAATTTTTCCACGGAGAGTGCCGGTGGGACCTTTTTAGGTACATTCTCTCTATTTATCCGGGCTTGGGACCCGCACTTGACTTGGGCTGGCTTGGGCCACCAGTGGTAGGGAGGCAATCGAGGGGGAATTTCCTGCCCAAGGGAACAACGCGGGGTCGGTGACTCGACCCTCGAAATTTAATTGCCCTCGTGACGTCTTTTAGTCCGACGCTTAACCATTCGGCCCCCCCAATTTTATATATATATTTATATATTAAAATAATTATATATATATAATATATATAATATATAATATATAATATTTTAATATATATATATGTCAATGCTGGTCCCAAGCCCCGGGTAAAAAAGAGAAATTTTTACCTAAAATACCCCTGGACTCCCGTGGAAAAGGGAAATGGGGGGCCCACCCCGTCCATCCAAAAGATCACAACATGAAAATACAATTAAATATCATGCGTGACCACGGCGGCCAGGCAGAACCTACCGTTTTTAAAAAAAGAAGATAGGTTTAAAATGATTATATTATAATATATATATATATATATTAAAATATATATATATATATATTATATATATTAAAAATATACATATATACATTCTTTTCTTTTAAAGGTAGGGTTTATGCCTGAGCCGCGTGGTCACAGCATGATATTAATTGTAGTTTCAGTGTGATGCTCTTGGGGTGAGTAGGGGTAGGGCCCCAGTTCCTTTCCACGGAGAGTGCCAGTGCCCTTTTGGGAAATTCTCTTATTTATCCGGGTTGGGACCACACTTGACTATATATATATTAATTTTATAATATATATATAATAATTTTTATTTAAATTTATATATATATATATATTAAAAATTATTATATGCGGTGGCCGAATGGTTTGAGCGCGGCTCAAGATGTCCGACGGCAAACTGAAATTCGGAAAGGGTTCCCGGCAGACCCC
>NC_051387.1:48186108-48216108 GCF_015228065.2 Penaeus monodon
AGTTTTGGGAAAGTATTGGGGGTAAGTATGGAATTTTGTTAGTGCTAAATGTATTCTGCGTTTTTGCATGAGGGGGGTTTTATATGTTTATATAATTTTTCATCTTTTTTAATTAACCATTAATAGGGGATTGGGTCCCTCGTCTTTTTTTTTTCTGCCGTGTGTCTGTCAGCCGTCGTCTATCAATTTTTTCATCGCGCGCGTGTGTTTATGTGTGTGTGTGTGTGTTGTGTGTGGTTTTGTGTGTGGGGTGTGTGGGGTGTGTGTGTTGTGTGTGTGTGTGTGTGTGTGTTGTTGTGTGTTTAATTTAAAAATTTTCCCTTTTTTTCATCATTACACACACACACACACACACACACAAAACACACACAAAACCAAATATAATATTTTAATTATAATTAATTTATATATATATAAAAATTTTTATTATATAATTATATATATACTAAAATATACATCACAAATAATATTATTATGTTGTGTGTGGTGTGTGTGTGTGTGTGTTTGTGTGTGTGTTTTTGGGGTTGTGTGTGTGTGTGTGTGGGTTTTGGGGTGGTTTTGGGTTTCACGCAGGGGGATCCTAGAACGCAGGGTTTACCGGAGTGCCCAGTTCTGTGGGACTTTACCAAGGGTTTTGGCAGCCCACGGGTCCCTTCAAAAAACCCGCCCTCCAGTGGCCAGGGTGTTTCATTGGACAGACTAAAGAAAAGGGGGTGCCCCCGAGTACCATGGCTCTCTGACCGATTTACAAAAATCGACAACCTGATGGACCCTTCTTGTGGGAGCTCTTAAGCGCGTCACTCCCAAACAGCCCCAAAGTCACTGGGTAGCCGAGGGAAAGCAAATTCCACTCCCCGGAAACATTTAAGGGCCCCTGAAGCGGCGCATGGTCGGCTGAAAGTAATCAAGTCTTTCGGCGCCCATGGGTGTGGGCCGGGGGACTGCTGGAAGGACAAGGCATTCATCAGGAAACTTGCTAGGGGTTTTTAAAGGGCCCTTTTTTGATAAAGACCTTCGCCCCGCTAACCCTAATAAAGCTGAACCTAAGCCCTCCCGCGATGATGCAGTCCCTCAGCGGAATGGGGAACGTCATAGAAAAAGGGCAACTAAGCGACGTAGTATAAATTGCCGGTACTGTTATGGGTTGTAGGTATGTGTTTGGTTGATGTTGTGCATAGGTTTTTTTGTTGTTTTTTTTTTTATACGCTATGTTCATGTTTGAGCCGCCGTGGACACGCATGATACTTATGTAGTTTTCATGTTGTGATGAGCTTGAGTGAGTACGTGGTAGGGTCACCCAGTTCCTTTCCACGGAGGTTGCCGGTTTTAATTTTTTTTTTCTTGTAGGTAGCATATCTCTCTATTTATCTGGCTTGGACATCACTGACTTTGGCTGGCTTTGCGCACCCAGTGGCTAGGTCGCATCGAGTGAAGTTCCTTGACCAAGGGACACGCGCCGCTGGGACCAGCTTAGAGTCCGATGCTCTAAACCACTCTCGGCCCACCGCGGCCTGTGCATGTGTGTAAATCTGTAATCTACCTTTTTTACCCTGTAAAGTATTTGTATGCAGAATACGTCGATAACCGTGGTATGTATTGTATGTTCGTGTGTGTTCTGTTTTCTTTATGGGTTTGTGTTTGTATGCCGTTTTGTGTTTGTTTTTGTGCGTTTATGTTTGCTTGCCTTTGTGTTTGTGTGTGTGTATGTGTTTGTGTTTGTTTTATTTTGTCGGCTCTGTATCTGAGTGGAGGTTGTTATGTCTTTCTAGGTAAATTTATATGTAATGATATTTCTCATTTTCTTAGTATTAATCTCGTACAGGAAACTTTCGGTAGTCTGTTTCCCAGTCGATCGCAAGTTAACAAGCATGTATAATCTGCTATATTCAACTTCACCACAGTCTTATTCAAATTAGCATCACGAAACTTGCCTCGAATAATTTCATGCATGTTGCTGTGAAGTACTGTCATACAATTATAGACTTGACATATAACCGACCTCAGCATGTTGACCGCTTTTCTTGCTCTTTCTTTTTTTTTTATCTTTCTCACTTGTAAGACAGAAGGAAAGAAAAAAAATCACATCTCAAAATTACGGACGATTTTTTTTTTTTTCTTTTTTACTTGTATGATTTCATTACTTCGTTTGGTCTTTCCTCCGCGGAAAAAAATGCGTTTTTTGTTTTTCTTTTTCTTTTTTCCTTTTTGTTGTGTGGGGCGTATTGCAGACTATCTAGCACTTATCATCGGGCCCTATTGCCTTTTACGTCAGTCTGAGTAGATAACTTAATTTGCCAGGCTCTTTCATTAACTGCCACGCGAATTAGGTTCAATTAACGTTCGGGAAACAGTGCGAGTTTCGGGAAGTAGTTGGGTGTGTAAGATATGGATTATGTTCAGTGCATTAAATGTATTAGTGCTTCTGTTTGCTATAGGGTATGTGTATATGTTTCATATAATTATTCATCTTTATAATTAACCTTACTCAGGGTAATCTGGTCGTCGTCTGGTTTTTCTGCCTGTGTGTCTGTCAGCCCGCAGTCTATCATTTGTTCTCAGCGCGCGTGTGTTTATGGGTGTGTGTGTTGTGTGTGTGTGTGTGGTGTGTGTGTTGTGTGTTGTGGTGTGTGTGTGTGTGTGTGTGTGTGTGTGTGTGTGTGTGTGTTTAATTATAATTTCCTTGTTTTATCCAGCTAACAATAACACACACACAACACACACACACACACACCACACCACACACAACAAACATATATATATATATATATATATATATATATTATTATAGAGATAATATATATATATAGATATATAGATATATATATTACATATATATATACCTACAACGAATAGTATGTATATAGTGTGTGTGTGGGTGTGTGTTGTGTGTGGTAGTGTGTGTGTTTGTGTGTGTGTGTGTGTGTGTGTGTGTGTTGTGTGTGTGTTAGCACGCGATGGAGGATCCTCCAACTGCAGGGGTTACCGAGTGCCGAGTTCTGTGCCTTGACATAGCTGGTTGGTGGCTAGCCTACGGGTCCACTTCAAAGACTATGCCCCGTCCCGCCAGTGGCCAGTGTGTTTCACTTGGACCGACTAAGAAGGAGTGTGCCCGTGAGTTCACCATGGCAGGTCTCTGACCGTTCACAGAACTCGACAACCTGTGTACCCAGTTGCTCTGTGGAGCTCTTCAAGCGCGTACACTCCAAGCAGCACAAGAGTCCCTGGCGTCTGCACGAGGCAAGCAGATTCCATCTCCCTGGAACATTAGATGCCCTGAAGCGTGTCGCATGGCTCGGCTAGAATGCTAATCCGTCTTGCGTCGCTCCATGGTGTGTAGGGCTCGGGCACTGCGAGAAGGCAGGAACAGTTCATCAGGATCTTGCTGAAGGAGGTTGAAGGCATTTCTTGATAACGCCTTCGCCCTGCCTGCTAGCCTAATAAAGCTGAACTCTAAGCCCTCCTCGCGATGACGGCGTCCTCAGCGGCTGGAACCGATCATCTCATATCAGTTGGGGTTCGTGTATACTTTTGGCTGAGTATTTTGAACAGTTGTACCAGGTGACCCGCCAATAGTTTAGCTTGGATGCAAGCGATGTCACAATACCTGTGCCGACACATCCATCAGCGAGAACCTCCTCCCTTAACGGAGGTTACGATTTCCAAGCTGAGAGTGGAAGCTGCAGGCTATGTGATATCCCTCTGAACTGCTAAAGGGCTGGGAGTGTGAACCTATGGCTCGGGTCCTGTAGACAGTCCTTACTGCATCTGCAGTCTGGTACCTTCCCCTGACCTGCCGAGGGCGTGGTCATCCCTCTCTGAAGGGGAAGGGTCGTTGGATTTAGCACACCGTGGCTTACACTGCTCAGTAATACCAGGCAAAGTTCTCGCTCACATGCTTCTGACAGCAGAGACTGTAACTCCTACTGAGGCATCAGAGACGCGGAGCAGTCTGATTTACTCCTGGCAGGCCCAAATAGACCGAATACTAGCTCTTCGAGTATTGTGGAACGCCGGGGTCGTGAGTTTGTCGTGGGTTGATTTGCACATCATCGACCTCAAGAATCGTTTGACTCAGTGCATCATAAGCGCTAGGAGATCTTGAGACTCAGGGGAATTCCGAAGCAGATTATTGGCCGAATAGCTAGCCTTGTACTTGTACTGAAGTGCTGTAAAGTTGGTGTGTCGAACTTCTTCCATGTTGATTCCGGGGTAGGCAATGCTGTGTCCTTGCCCACACTTATGGTTGGATAATGGGGCAGAGCTACTAGCCAAAGTCAGTGTGAAGCTACACTATGCATATCAATGTCCCAGCCCTTGACTTTGCAAGATCTTGCTATCCATCTGAGTCCTTGAGTCACTTTTGGTGGTCTGATGCATTTAGCAATGAGGGCGAAGCCCCTAGGCCTGAGGTGTCTCCTTGACCAGACCAGATTCAGGAATTGGGGCCTGTGGAGGGAACCTGTTCATTCGTATCCATGCGTGCAGCGGGACGTTAAAGTTAAGAGAGGTCTTACATACTTTGTAGCGTAGTCCATATCTCTGGGCTGGCAGACCAAGAAATAGCTGATTGGTCTGGCAACAGGAGCCATAACTCGACACCAAGACATTTGGAATGTCGGTTCCAATGCAAGGACCAATCGACGTGTCTTCAAGGCGCTTGAGACGGCCGTTTTGGCTCATATGTAAGGCGAACCTTGACGCTATCCAGATGTCTTTAGTCTCGTCTTGATACATTTGTAACAAGTCCTTCGCCAATCTGGGTAAAGTGCCAGGAACCAAGTGTCCAACCGGACGGTTTACCCTTGAGACGTGGTATGGGCCTGTTACTTGCATACTCCGGGAATACGCAACTCAACTAGATGGGCACCTAGCTCGTTTCCCTGTGTTTGACCTGCCCATCCCGGGCTGTTTCAATTGCGAGAACACCCTTGGTGGAGGAGGCATGTGGGACGAAAACCCAAAAAGGAGGTCATGGCTTCGGCAGCTGGACAGACCTGTGCGAAGAATTAGAGATGGGACGTGGCCTGCCTGGAGACCGCCTCGAGGGAACCTCGTGGTTGGAGTGAAGGGTGATGCGGCCATCGCCCCCGTTCGGCGTTAGCCCCTTGATGATGAGATGATTACATAGACTACATATCTACATATATTATATATATAGATATATAATATTATATATTTATATATATATATATTTATATATATTATGTATATATATATTATAATATATATATATGTGTGTGTGTGTGTGTGTGGTGGTGGTGTGTGTTTGTGTGTGTGCGTGTGTATGTGTGCATATATATCCATATACATACAGTTATATATATATATATAAATATATATATATATAGCTCGTATATTATATATTATTTATATATCATATACACACGACACAAAAAACACTATTATGTATGTGTGTGTTGTGTGTGTGTGTGTGGAGTGTTGGTGGTGGGTGGTGTGTGAGTGTGTGAGTGTGTGTGTGTGTGTGTGTGTGTGTGTGTGTGTGGTGTGTATTTGTGTGTGTGTTTGTGTGTAGTCCACACACACACTACACATATAATATATATATATATATAATGTATATATATATAATATATATATAGATATATATATTATTATATATAATATACATATATAGCTGTGTGGGTGTGTTGTGTGTGTTGTGTGTGTGTGTGTGCTGGTGCTCGTACTGGATCTATATGTTTAGAATAATTTGGCTTAACCTTACACTTTTATATCTTACCCCTTTGCCATGTTCATGCCATCATTTACATTTTAACAGGGATCAACAAATTTCTCATTCCTTATCCCCACAACCCTATAAAATACCAGAACAACCTTATAAGCAAAACATAATGACACCCTAACCTCTCACGATGTTAGTTTATGAACCAATTACCTCTGTACCTGTACGAAGACGAGCAATCAATTTCCGGTTGCAGCGAAGTAGCGTCTTCAAAACGGAAACCTTTAACCCTTACGTCCGCTGGAGTCAAGATCCTGTACTTAGGAAAGTCTACATTTGAGTGCTTGGTGGAGGTCCTCGAACACCAGAAAAGAGAGAGAGAGAAGAGAGAGTGGGGGGAAGGTGAGAGTCGAGGAGGGAGAGTGAGGCATGAGGGAAAGAGGAAAGGTGAGAGAAAAGGGGAAGAATAGGAAGAGAGTAAAGGGAAGGTAAAAAAAAAAGACGGAGAAGAGGTGGGAGAGAGAAGAAGGAGGGAAAAGTGGGTTGAGAGAGTAAACTATATCTGATATAAAAAAGTATTTGGTTCATATAAACTTCTTACTACAAAGAGGCTTAATACGTGCATGTTACATCTTTACTGTCATGAATGTGTTAAATATTTCCAGGACGGATGAAAGTGTTTGTGTTTTGTGACCATTACATAGTGACCACAGTGCAATAAGTAGCATTCATATTTATCATTCATATTCGTGCCACTTCCGATGAGGTGTTTGACGACAGCAACGTGGCGCCCATGTTTACAACCATGTACTTGACTGGTCTTATATTGAGGTGGCTGACTATGATCCTTCCCTCAGGGGTTAAGTAGTAGTAGTAGTAGGTTACGACAGTAGTAAGTAGTAGTAGTAGTAGTAGTAGTATTAGTGTGTGTGTGTGTGTGCTTGTGTGTGTGTGTGCGTGTGTTGGGTGTGTGTGTGTGTGTGTAGTGTGTTGTGCGTGTCTGGTGTGTGTTGTGTGTGTGTGTGTGCGTGTGATTATTGCATAGCACATGCGATCATGCCATTCTGTAGATAATATGCCAAATTCATCTGGCTAAAGTGTTAAAGACAATTGGTGAACTTAGGAATAGATTTAAGTAAGATTCGTCGAGTGAAAGCGTCAGTTATTCATCGTCTAGTAAACTCAAATGCTGGTTTCAGTTCCATGATTTTGTACGTATGGACCGTTCATCTTGTGGTCATTATTAACAGGAGTTTTTTTTTTCTGTAGATACTTTTACTACTTACATATAGAGTTTATTCAAGTCTGCTATATGTTGTGATTTGACATCTAAAAAGAGTGGAGAGTGGGATTAGAGACATATACAGAGGAAGGAGAGAGAGAGAGAGGGAGAGAGAGAGAGAGGAGAGAAGAGAGAGAGGGAAAGGCTTTCAATACACATTCAAGCGAACAAACAAAACAAAAAATACCGACATAACTATCTATTTTAGTCAATCATCACACGTTTTTTCCACGGGATAATGAAGAAACTGTAACTACACCATGAATTAAGCTGTTGTGCATAGTTTTATGCGATAGTTATGGTTCCCCTTAAGCGTTTGAGTGACGAACTGAGTGCCTGTAACCAGTGAATAAAACTTTCATGGCGGGTCAAATAATTTATTCTTTTTATTTATATTTCTTTTATATCTCAACTTTTTTCTTACTGGTTACCTGGCTATGTGTTATGTGTGTTACTTTTCTCCCCATCCCCTCTGTAACGCTCGGTCCTTTTGTTATTATCTGTCGTCAGTGTGTCTGTCTGTCTGTGTCTGTCTGTCTGTCTGTCTGTTGCCTGTATCTGGCAGTTTCCAATCTATTCCAACTTGTCTATCCGGTCATCAATATCTGTCTATTTAACTGCTTCTGTGTCTATTTATCTAGTTCTATATTGTTAGTATATTCGGCATATTTTCATCTCCGCTGTTTTTCCTACCTATTCATTTATTAACTTTTATAGCTATGTATCTCTCTCCATCTATCCCCTCTCTTTCTCTTGCTATCCACACTCTTTTTTCTTTCTACTATTCATCCTAATTCTTTCTACTTGTCAGTTAGATTGCCGTTTTTTATCATTAACCTCCTTTCTCTCTCTTTTTCTCTCTTTCTTTATCTCTCCTCTCTCTCGTCGCGCTCTCTCCGTCCTCCTCTCTGTTCTCTCTCTCGTCTACTCTCTCTCTCATCTCTCTCCTCCTCTCTCTCTCGCTCTCTTTTTCTGTGTGTTGTGTGTGTGTGTGTGTGGTGTTGTGTGTGTTGTTTATAGGTGGGGCTCATATACTAACTCACTAAATAATCAGTTTTAAGTATTCGTTAATTATTTGCTTAAAGTATTCATGCACAGAAACTCTGTCTGAATCCTGCTGTACTGGAAAATCTTTTTATTATCAGATCTCGTTGTATTATATTTTGTTTACTGAATATGTCCTCCGTTTGTCTTTTTTTTTTTTTTTTTTTTTTTTGTGTATGGGCCCTGTCAATTTCTACTTGGCTGCACAGAATGATACTCTTAATTGTACTTTTCATGTTGTGAGCTCTTGGGGAGTATACTGGTAGGGTCCCCAGTTTCCTTTCCACGGAGAATGCCGTTGCACGTTTTGTAGGTAATCTTCTCTCTATTTACCCATGCTTAGGCCCAGAACGACTTGGCTGGCTTGTCCTTCAGTGGCTGGTAGGCTAATTCTTATTAGCAAAAATGTATAAGATCTCAAATCTATGTAAAATAGGTATGAATTTTCATCATAGAACGGAGATTAGACATACTTCAATTTTTATTTTTATCATAATTCCTTTACATTTTCTTTCTAACGGGAAAATCTCACTTAGTGTTGAATATCATAAGGAGGTTTTATGTTCCTCGCAGCCAGCCTCACTAGCTTAAAAGAGAACATAGCAAATCCCTCTAGTTGGGAAACATTAATATTATCCTTCCTTTGCTTTCACTTTTAATGCGTTCATAACTGAGATCATTGTAGTAATGAAGATAAATGATTAATAAAAAAAGGATTTTATTAAGTGAAGTAAAGTTTATAGATTGGATATGATTTTTTTTTCTTATGTCACGAAGTATAATTACAATAAATGGCAATTTGCCCAATATTATTCCTGCTTTTGTGCACTTGGATATTTCTCATTGTGCTATGATCTACAATATAAAATTATCGAAGCTATTATTCCCGTATAGTGCCACTCAAAGTATGTTTATCCACAGTTTCATAATCACATGATGTTTTACCAGAAAAGGTAATTCACAACCAAAACGCATTGTCTCGCGTGATAATCCTCGATCAACGAATTTTACTGCAGAACTAACTGTGTGAATATTTTTAATGACGACGAGACCGTGATAACCGTCCGCAATATTAGATTATTCACCTCGCATGACCGTGCTTATGTGCAGATAAAGGATTTTAAATTACCTTTTATGCTTCAGACGCAGCTTTGCGAGATGCACAGGAATGCTAGCACCTCATTCAATTCTCGTGCAACCTGATGAAAGGAAATGGCAGTGTGTGTTGCCACAATTAAATAAAGAAAAAGGAATAACGATATAACGGGAACATAATCAATGGTGATATAGAGAGAGAGAGAGGAGAGAGGAGAGAGAGAGAGAGAGAGAGAGAGAGAGCAGAGAGAGAGAAAGAGAGAGGGGAAGAGAAAGAAATAGAAAGAGAAAGAGAGAGAAGAAGGAGAGGGAGAGGGAGAAACAAAGAAAGAGTGTTGAGAGAGGAGAGAGACGATAGAGAGAGAAACAGAAAGACACAGCGAGAGAGAGGGGGGTAGGGGAGAGAGAGAGGAGACCGGGCGAATAGACATATAGAACAGACAGAAAGAAAGAGGGTGAGGCAGAAAGGCGAGAGAAGCAAAGGAGATCCTAGCACAGTCCATGCGTGCAGAGCCTATCGTGGCCTTGGCCCTGTTGTTGTCCTTGCTTGATCCAATTGACAATTTGAACCACTAGCACTTCTTGGTCCCTGACTCACGACATGCTATTCACGATTACCTTTCTTTGCAAACTCAGTCAGTACGGTCCTCTTTCCTCCTCTCTTCTCTTACTATTCCGTGTTTTCTCTCTCTATCCATTCGTTCATCAAATATCCTATTCATCTTTTTGTCACTATCTCTCTATCGCTCTCTCTCTCTCTCTCTCTCTCTCTCTCTCCCTCTCTCTCTCTTCTCTCATTCCTCTCTTCTCCCATCTCTCTCTCTCCGCTCTCTCTCCCTCTCTCTCTCTCTATCTCTCCTTTCCTCCCTTTTCTCGTCAGCTTAAAAATCCTGTTTATGTTGACCACCAGATACAACACGAGTGACAGGAGACAGCTACCTCACTTAGTGTCCAATCCTGATCTACCGTTTGCCTACGTGATTTCATCGTGTTTTCGTTGTGCTCCGTCCATGGAACGGCTCCTTTTATTGCCCTTGCTCGTAAATATCATAAGTACAAACATAGATACATACATACATGCATGCATACATGCTTACATACATATATAAATGCATACTCACCACACACACACACACACACACACACCCACAAACACACACAATATATATATATATATATATATATATATATTATATTATAGATATATATGTATAATATAGATATATACTATTGTGTGTGTGTGTGTGTGGTGTGTGTGTGTGTGTGTGTGTTTGTGTGTGTGTGTGGTGGTGTGTGTGTGATTTGTTGATTTTTGTGGTGTTTGTGTGTGTGTGTTTGTTGTGCGTGTGTTTTGTGTGGATGTGTGTGTGTGGATGTGTGTATGTGTGTGTGTGTGTGTGAGGGATCCCTCTATCCGACACCTAAATATATGCGTTTGTTTTATATTATCATTTTCCTTTGAAGCTTTGTAACTCCTAATAAGCCTTTCTTAAGTGTAATGGTGAGTAGTTTCCACAATGTATTTACAAGCCAGTATTGTTGAACTAATTTCATTCATCTCTAATCCTCTTTGCCGGTTTGAAACATCTAATATATACCTTAAGACATCTGTATATAACGTTCGAAAATATTATTACATTTGTCATTAATGTCTGGAACTTATCACGTACTACAATCGTTTCGTTGAGAATTACTGTCGTATTCTGTCCTTTCATCTGATAATAGCATGCTTGTACCTTTTTCCCCGTTATTGTAGCAACTTGATGGTGGTTATATATCATTAATAAGATTACATTAATTTTTGTATCGCTATCGTAGCGTTTTTTTATGATCTGCTTGACGATGTGTTTTTCCCCTTTCAGTCCAAAATTATTTTATAAGAGGAACTATCTCATCTCTTCGCATTTGACTTCGCTTTTTTTTTTGGGAGGAGGGGGGGGGTTGTTTTTTTGTAAATTATGTGTAACCTTGATATATAGTTTAGTCACAACAGCAGGTTTATTCTTTTTTTTCGTTCAATTTATCATTATTTTGAAGGCAGAAAGAGAGAATTTAACATTTATCATCATCAAAAGCTTGTATTTCTATTGCCAAAAAGATATTTTTGCTATGTGAAGCTATTCATCTTCTTATCATTTGTCACTACCGTACTCAATTCCACTTGCAACACAGAACTTTACCTTAGCCAGCTGGCTCCCTCAATCCTGCATTTCAACAGCAATCAGCAATTTCTCAAATAATGCATGCAAATTGCTCTTGCATCCTGGTCTTGTGACATCCTAATATAAGTACATCAGCAAATAATTATCATTATTGCACAAAGGAGAACCATACAGAGAATCCCTAAGTCATCTATCTCTCATTACATTTCCTACTTTTAGCTTAACGGCAAACAAAAAAATCGCAATGACCGTATATCCCAAGTCTGCAACTTATAGCCCCCGAATTTTTTTTTAAGTTGCATTGTTAGTATCTTTGTTATTATCTTTATCTTTATCATTATTATCATCAGTATCATTATCATGTGTGTGTGTGTGTGTATATAGATTGATAGATAAAAAGATAGATAGATAGATAGATAAATAGATAGAGATATAAATATATACATATATCTATATGTATGTATAAATATATATATACATATAGCTATATATGTCTGTAAGTATGTCTGTATGTATATATGTTTGTATGTATGTATTTATGTATGTATGTATGTATGTTGTAGTATGTATGTATGTATGTATGTATGTAGGCATGTCTGTATGTATGTATGTATGTATGTATGTATGTATGTATGTATGGTATGCATTTATTAAGTATGTGTGTGGGTATTATGTATGTGTGCTGTGTATACTGTATATATGTGTCGTGTGTGTGACGTGATGGTGTGTGTAATCCTATGTTGTGTGTGGTGTGTGTGTGTGTGTTGTTATATATTATAAGCTATATATATATATATACTATATATAGATATTTATATATATTATATACTATATATATCTATCTATCTATATATATTATATTACGTGTGTGTGTGGATATATATAATTATATATATATATAGATTATATATCTTAGTAGGATAGATTATCGATAGATATTAGATCGATTTAGATAGATGGATAGATAAGATAGATAGCTCGATATAGATATAGATCTATATAATATATATATATATATATTATATAATAGAGAGAGAGAGAGAGAGAGAGCCGGCGAAGAGAGAGAGAGAGAAGGAGCGCGAGCGAGAGAGGAGCAGAGATAAGAGAGGAAAAGAGAGAGAGGAGAGAGAGAGGAGGAGAGAGGAGAGAGGAGAGAGAGAGAGCATCTCCTTCTTTTCTCTTTCTCTTCATTATTCTTTTCTTCTCCTATTCTTCTTTATTCCCTCCTTCTTTTTCTTCCGCCTCTTCTTCTCGCCCTCCTCTGCCGCCTGTCCTCCTCCTCGACTCGTCTCCCTCTCCCGTCTCTTCCTCCTCTTCTTTCTTCTCCCTTCCTCACCCTTTATTCGTCGTTCCATTTCTTCGTCGTCCCGCAAAGCATTATTAGCTTAGAATTACTCCCATTACGACGTCCCCCTCCTCTCGATATGACCATGGAGTCATCAGTGAGGAACACTATTTTTACCAATACGTTTATATCATTATATATCGTGACTCACAAATAAGAACAGATAGAACGAAGAATATGACTTCCAGACCTTTCTGTGATTTTAATTCGTCGAGAAGCCTTCATTGCAACGACGGAATAATGATATAAAGCAGAATGGAAAGTAAACAAGGTTTGTCTGTTAGCAAGTATCACTCACTCTTGAACTTTTCGATCTGCTTAAAAGTCTCCGTGAACGCGATCTTCCTTCCTACCCAACAGACGTAATTAGCCTTTCCTTTTCCTTGTGTCATAGTACGGAGAACGCCATTCCTTTTTCGCACCGCCATTTTTTTATCCTCGCTCCCCCCAGGACAACACGTGCTTCGTCTGGTCATTGTTAATCTCAGCAGAAAACCGAGTCAACGGTGACGAACTAAAAGCCTTATTGTGATGCTGGAGATAGAGGTCATATTGCACCACCCATGCTTCGTCTCGCTGCTACGTGTCGACAACGCGTGTGGCGTATTGCCGTATGGATTTTTCCTCAGTGTATTATCGCATAGTGTCTAAAGAAAAAAAGGTATAAAAAAGAAAAAGAAAAAAAGAAAAGACATTATTGTAGTCTTGACAGGCATCCATGATCTGACAGGCGTGTCGACCTCCGTGTGTGTTTGTTTGTATCATTTTGTCAACAAAGCAAGAACAACGAACGACAGTTGGGCAGAACAGACGAGCCCTTTTTCGTACAACACGTACTCAACCGGATATTTTCATCGCAGGGACTTGTAGATTTGGATTCGTATGCTGAATTGGTAAATCTATGGAATCTGAATTGTTCATATAAAAGTGAGCTGATTCTCTCCCTCTCTTTTTTTATTTTTGACTTATAATACCGACTTCAGAAGATAATGATTCATCAACTTAATTCTGCTCCATCAAACCCTTTCAGCATAATAGATATTTTTGATAAGAAGGTTAAAGGGAAAAAAATGAGACATGGAAGTATTTCTTTTCCTCATTTCCTCCCCTGCTTTATCTCTCTTTTCGTTCTTTAGCACTTCTGTTTGTTCCCGGTCTTTCTCTACTTTTATTTAGATTTTTCCATCTTTCCTATTGCCGGCTGTTCCCCGTCTATCAGTCTCTCTCTCTCTCTCTCTCTTCTATCTATTATCTGAGCTAGCTATCTATCTGTCCTTTCTATTCTTCTATCTAGCTATCTATCTATTTGTCTATTCATCTAGTTATATGTTAATCTCCTTCATATGCATTTTCATCTGTCTGTCAAACTACCTATACTGTCTCCTCTCTGTTTCTTTCCCTTTCCTTATTTCATTGTGTGTGACATCTCTCTCTCTCTCTCTCTCTCTCTATATATATATATATATGTATATATATATAATATATATATATCTTATATATATATATATTATATATAGATATATTATAATGTGTGTGTGTGTGTGTGTTGTGTGAGTGTGTGTGTTTGGTGTGTGTGTGTGTGTGTGGTGTGGGTGAGTGTGTGTGTGTGTGTGTGTGTTTTTCCTCTCTCTCTCTCTCTCTCTCTCTCTCTCTCCTCTATATCTCTCTCGAGCTCTCTCTATATCTCGTCTCTCTCTCTCATCTCTCTCTTCTCTCTCTCTCTCTGCCAGTGTACACGTGTCTCACGTATACACAGAAGCATAACGCAAATGAGCACATACACGGAATAGGTTAAGTTTACGTGTGCAAATTCTTTCCAAAGTTATCATGCAAAACTAACTGCTAAACTTGGGAATTAAGATGGTGCTTAAATTTGCATTTCTTTAGTTAATTTATGTTTATATATGCAGAACGAAAAATTGCCAACAGAGAAATACAAACATATATAGGGAATACTGTGGCATTATGAACATGACTGAACACCATATATATAATTGTGTGGTGGTGTTGTGTGTGTGTGTGTGTGTGTGTGTGGTTGTGTGTGTGGGTTGTGTGTGGTGTGTGTGTGTGTGTATTTCACTTAATATACGCGTGCACGCACACGCAACACGCACACACGAATTATATATATGTGTATATATGTATATATATATATATATATATATATATATGTATCTATATATATATATATATATATCTATATATATAGGTATATATGCATATATAGATATATTTATATATATTAATGTGTGTGTGGTGTGTGTGTGTGTGTGTGTGTGTGTGTGTGTGTGTGTGTGTGGCGTGTGCGTGTGTGCCTGTGCATGTTTTCCTCTCCCCTCCCCCCCCCTTCCCCCTTTCCCCCTTTCCACTCTCCATTCCTCCCTATTACTCTAATGTAATTAACAGCTGTCGAGGATCAAGCCACTGCTCGTGCAGGGCGGGCCTCGGATAAGATTAAGCCAGCGAGCCGGGAGTGATGGCACACATTTGCACACTGAGTAAAGCAACAGCCCTTGCATAATGCAGGAGCGAGCGAGGGGGCCAGGGAGCGAAAACATCCAACCTCTCTATCTATTTATCTATCATCTGTGTATCTATCTGTTTTAGCGATGGTTCATCTCTCGCTCTCATTATTTCTCTCTCTTTTCTCTTTCTCTCTCTCGCATCCATTTTTTTCTCTCTCTCTTTCTCTTTCTCTCTCTGCTCTCTTTCTCCTATCTATCTATCTATCTAGCTAATCATCTATCTATGTCCTATCTCTTGAGGGTTGTGGGAAGTTATGCCCACCACACACACACACACACACAGCACACACACACACACACACACACCACACACTCATGCACACACACACACCACGGACATACACACCCCACACACACAACACACAACCACACATACAATATTAGGATATAATATAATATAATTATATATATATTATATTATATATTATATATACAGATATAGATTATATATATTATATATATATTAAATATATATATTAAGATATATATAATTAGATATATTATATATATATATATATATTATATATATGTTTTGTTGTATATATATATATAATATAATATATATATATATATATTATAATATATATAAACTATATATCTATCTATTATATTATAATCTCTATATATATATCTATATTATCTATATATATAGTATGGATCGATATAATATTATATATTAATATATATATATAAATATATATATTACATACAATATATATAATATATGATATATATCTATCTACTACCTATATATTATGTCTATATTTATCTCTCTATATATATATACATATATATATAGTATATTCTATTATATATCTATATATATATTGTATATATATTATATATATCGTATATATATTATATATTATATATATATATTATATAAATTGATATTACTATAATATTATATATATATATATATTAATATATATTATATAGTATATATAATATAGATATATATATATATATATGTATGTAATGTGTGTGTATTATATTATATATATATATATATCATATATATATATAGATAATATCTATATAGATTATATATGTATGTATTTGTGTATATAAGATATATATATATATATTTTTTATATTATAGAGAGATATATATATATATTAATATATAGCACACATACATACATATATATATATATATATTATATATTATATATATCTTAATTATAGATCTATATATATATGATTATATAGATATTATGTCTATTATATATATATATATGTGTGTGTGTAATATCTCTATGATATATATGATATATGTATATATTATATCTCTATATGATATCATCTGTCTCTCTCTATCTATATATCTATATATCTCATATATGTATATATCTGATATTATATATATTATATAGATATTATATAGTCTATATGGAGCTGTCATATATATATCTATTCATGTATCGAATATATCATATATTAATCTATCTATCTCTATATTATATCTCTTCTATCTCTATTATCATCATCTATCTATAATATTATATCTATATTATATATATCTATATATATATCTCTATTAATATACTATATCTATATCTCTAGATACATATCTATCTATCTATATATCTCTATACTCTGTCTCTCATCTCTATTCGCTATCTACTCTATATCTTAATACTCTATATATCATATATAGATATGATAATATATATGTGTGTGTGTATATAGTATTATATATATATTCGCATATATTTATATTCCTATATATATATCTATATATCTATATCTGTCTCTTCTATATATATATCCCTCTATCTCTTTATATATATATCTATATATATCTACTATATATATATATTATATAGATACTATAATGTATGTATATATCTATATATATACTATCTAGATTAGCTATCTCTCTATCTCTCTCTATCTATTTATATCTATGTCTCTATCTCTATCTATATCTCTACTCTATCTATATATATATCATATTTAAGATGTATATAGCTATCTCTTCTAATATTGTATTCTCTCTTCTATATATAGTCTATTCTCTCTCTCTCTAATATGTTAGTTTACTGATCTATCACTACTATGTATATACATCTATATATATATATATATATATCAGTTATGTAAGATATCTAAATATATATATATATATACTATGTCTCTTATATAATATCTATATTATATCTTATATATATCTATTAGAATCTACTATCTTCTATATGTTATATACTAGATTATATATCTCTAGATATTATAGAGTACTATGTTATATATAGATATATCTATATTCTATATCTCTCTCTCATATATATCCTTAATCTATGCTCATCTCTGTCTGTTAGTGTGTGTATTATATATACTACTTTCTATCTTTCTCATTATATATATTCTATATATTATATAGTAATAAATATATATACTAATATATCGATATCTCTATCACTTCTTATAGTATACTGTGTTTGTATATATCTCTAGCATACTCTATATATAGTCTCTACTTCTCATATATTCTCATTTATATAATATACTATATGTATGTATGTGTGTGTATAGATGATATCTTATTTTATTTATATCTATATTATATATATATATCTATATTATATAGTAATCTCTATATTAAATATTCTCTCTTCATCCTAGATCTCTCTCTCTCCTCTATATATATCGCTATATATATATTTATAATAATATAGATATCTCTATATATTTCTATATATATATATAGATAGACTCTATCTCTTTCTATATATATATGTGTTGTGTTCTATATTATATATTATATATATATAAATGTGTGTGTGTGTGTGTGTGTGGAGTGTGTGTGTGTGTGTGTGTGTGTGGTGTGTGTGTGTGTTGTGTGTGTGTGTTGTGGTGGTGTGGTGTGTGCGTGCGGGTGTTGGTGTGTGTGTGTGTGTGTGGGTGTGTGTGTGTGTGTGATTTGTGTGTGTGTGTTGTGTGTGTGTGTGTAGTGTTCATCTTATATATATATATCTATATATATATATATATATAATATATATATATATTATATAATTATATGTATAATACTCCTTCTCGCTTGTCAATCTTTCTCTCTCTCTCTCTCGGACGCACAGCAGTTTCGCTTTACCTCCAGCCTTGGTTCACGGACACCTCTCGCACAGCTTCCTGGACTTGCCTCGGAAGATGAAGTCATTTATGCCACTCGGCCTCGCTGTCTGCATGATCTGGAATGTGTGTTGTGAGTGCTTACGTGTATGTACATGTGTGTGTGTGTGTGGGTTTGTATGTATGTTTTTGTTTGTGTGTGTGTGTGACAGAGAGAGAGAGAGAGAGAGGATTGAGAGAGGGAGGGAGAGAGAGAGAGAGAGAGAGAGAGAGAGAGAGCGAGAGGAAGAGAAGAGAGAGAGAGGGGGGGGGGGGGGAGAGAGAGAGAGAAGAGAGAGAGAGAAAAAAAAAAAAAGGAAAGGAAAAAATTAAATAATGAGAAATGAAAATTGATGATATGTTTATAAAAGAAAATATCTTGCTATTGTTCCTTTTTGTATTTTTTCTCCTGTATTTTTACTTCCTTTACTTTAATTTTCCTTTTTCCCTTCTTGCTCCGTCTTCTTCTCCTTCCCACCTTCTTATTCTCTACCTCCCCTGCTCATCACTCTTTCTTCTCTCTTCTCTCAGCCTCGCATCTCTCTCACGCTCTCTCTCTCTCTCTCTCTCTCTCTCTCTCTCTCTCCCTCTTCCTCTCTCTTTCCCTCTCTCTCCCTCCTTTTCCCTCTCGACATGTCTCCCTCGCCTTCCTCTTCCCTCTTCCCTTTTCTTCCTCACCTTTATTTTCCCTCTTTCTCTCACCCTCCTTTTCCCTCGCTCTCTCTCTCTCCTTCCTTTTCCTTCTCCCCTCTCTTTCTCTCCACCTCTGCCTCTCTCCCTGTCTCTCTCTCTCTCTCTCCCAGTAATCGTCCCATAACATCTTGCTCTAGTCAGACTCTCCAGCTGCTCGTTGAGTTAAGTCGCGCTACTGCCCTGTCCCTCCCTCGCTCCCTCACTCCCTCCCTCACTCCCTCACTCACTCCCTCACTCCCTCACTCACTCCCTCACTCACTCCCTCCCTCACTCACTCCCGCAATCCTCCTCCCGCACTCACTCCCTCACTCACTCCCTCACTCACTCCCTCCCTCCCTCACTCACTCTTTCCCTCCCTTCTTTCTTCGCTCCTTCCCTACTCCCTGTACGACCCTTGCTTCCCCTTCCTGCTCTCTCCCCCTCCCCTTTGGCCCCCTCTTTCTCTTTCCTTTTGCACTCTTCCTCTCCCCCCCCTCCCTCCACTCCTCTCCTCCTCTCGTCCCCTTCCTCCCACCCCTCTCCTCCTCAACTCCCCTTCCCCTCACCCCTCTCCTCCTCTCTCTCCCTTCCCCCACCCCCCTCCCCTCCTTCCCCTTACCCCACCTGTCTCCTCCCCGTCCCTTCCCACCACCCCTCTCCTCTTCCTCACTTCCTCCCACCCGCTCTCCTCCCCTTCACCTTCCCCACCTTTCTTCCTCCCATTCCTCTTCTCCTCCCCTCCCTTCAATAGGGTCCCCCTCCCCCGCCCTCCCCACTTCTCTGCTTGCTCTTCGCTCTGACTCGGATCCCCCATTTTCTTTAAGTTATGTGCAATTCCACAGTGAGTGGTCTAATATTTTAATTTTATTTTGTTTCATATCTCTAATCCTGATTTTGTTGCTTGTTTCGAGTATGTACTACGCGCTCGAAGTTACACACACCTATAAATTAATGATTGTGGTGGTCTGTGTGTGCTATTTTACAAGCGTCGTATTGTAAATATTGTGTGTGTGTGTGTTTGTGTATGTGTGTGTGTATATAGATCGTAATATATTATATATATATATATATATATATATAATATATATATATATATATATATATTTAGTATTATCTTAAGATACATCTATATATATATATTATATATATATATAATACAGACTCGCTAGATGACGCGCAGGAGAGATAGAGAAGTCGAGAGAGAGAGTGATAGGAGAGAGATAGAGAGAGGAAGAGAGAGAGAGAGAGAGAGAGTCCCGCGTGTCCGAGTGTTGGAGCATCCGGATCAAGACTGCACACGGCAATCTGTAGTTCGAGGGTTCGAGTCGCCGGCGGTGTTCCCTTGGGCAGAACTTCACCTCGATGCCCGCCTAGAAAACGCATATCGCCTTGAGAGTCAAACGTAATGTGTCGTAGAGGACGTCACCACCGTGGCACAAACCGCGGTTGGTTAGGAGGGCATCCAAATCGGCAGGGTGGCACTGCCATAGAACCTCTCAGAAGTGAACTGTGAGAGGCCTATGTCTGCGTGGGATTGAGGCCTTTCCAAAAAAAAAAGAAAAAAAAAAAAAAAAAATATATATATATATATATATATATATTATATAATATATTTTATATATTATATATATATATTTATATATTATATACATATATATATATATATTATATATATATATTGTGTGTGTGTGTGTTGTGGGTGTGTGGTGTGGTGTTTGTGTGTGGGTGTGTGTGTGTTTGTGTGTGCACATACAGAGAATAGACATTAGATCGATGTAGAAAAGATATAGATTATTCATATATAATGGTACTATACAGATATACATACATACATACAGACATATATATATAGATATTATATATATATAGATATATTCTATATTCTATATATATTCTCTATATACTCCATATATACTTCTATATATCGATATAATATATATAACTATACAAATTCGCGTGTATGTGTGTGCGTGTACATTATGCAAATATACAAATATATATATATATATATATATTATATATATCTATCTATATATATATATATATATGATATATATATATATATAATATCTATCTATTATCTTCCATATATAAAAATTCGCGTGTATGGTGTTCGTGTACATGTATACCATATACCAATATGATATGATATATATATATATATATATATATATATTATAATATATATATTATTAATATATTTAATATTTCTAATACAGGTTTGTATATAGAGTATATATATTTTTTATCTATTATATATTATATATCTATCTCTATATATATCGCTATATATCTTTATTTATATCTATTAATATCGGTCTAATGTAATATTGTATGGAACACATACACAATTTACATATATGCACATATACATACTAACTACCTCATTGTTATATATATATATGTATAGATATACATATATATATAGATAGAATTTAGATAGATGTAGATAGAATACAAACACACCACACACACACCACACATATTATATATAGATATATCTATATTATGAATATATATATATCTATATATATATAAACTTTTTACGTGAGGGTGTTTGTTGTGTGTATATGTATTCTAATATATCTATATTATTATCTTTAACTATACCTATATAAATATCTATCTATGTACATATATGTATACAAATGCACACACGCACACAAAAAAAATATGTATACATATCTATTTATCTATCTATCTATCTATCTATCTATCTATATATGTATTATATATATATATATATATATATATATATATATATATATATATATATATCATTCATTTTTCTTTTCTTGTTTTCTCTCCTGCGTAAATCTCTCCCTCTCGGTTGTTAAAATTCTTTCTAATTTATCACCCGTCTGATTTTCATTTCACTTCGTTAATTTTAATCCTATATCCCATTAATATTACATTCCTGCTTATCACACAATTTGCCAAACGCTACAGAAAGCACATCGGGTCACCTGGTTTGCATTTGCGTTTTTCGTTTGTCTTTGCCACATGGAATAACAAATAAAGAGAAAAAAGAGGAAAGATGTGTTTGTTTTATTCTTGTTCGTATTTCTTGAGTTTGTGCGTGTGTGTGTCTGTTTGAGTGTGTGTATGTTTGCCTGATCATGTGAGTGTTCGTGTGTGTTCGTGTGTATGTGTGTGTGTGTGGTGTGTAGGTGGTGTGTGTGGTGTGTGTGTGTGTGTGTGTGTGTGTGTGTGTGTGTTGTGTGTGTATGTCTGGTTGCCCGGTGTGTGCTTCCTCGTGTAGGTTCGGTGTGTGTGGTGGTGTGTGTGTGTGTGTGTGTGGGTGTGTGTGTCGTGTCTGGGTTGCCCGTGTGTACTTGCTCATGTTGTCTGTTGCAGGTATTGCGTATGCTTGGCTCTTCTCTCCTACTTGCTCTTTTCCCTAAAATCTTACTCCCTTAAATGCATGACGTACTAGTTTGGAAAAGTACAAGAGTTTTTATCCACGTTTACTTCGCCCGTTCGTATCTCGTTAACGGAGAGTGGTGCTAATTCGGGTCGAGCTTACCTTCAACTCGTCTTATCTCTTCAAACGATTAAGTTTCTTTATATCTTCCGCTTAACATCGACTTTAACACTGTAAAATAAATGTCAGTTTGTTTGTTGTTTAACCATTTTACTCATGTGACTCGTACCCATCATCATGAAACTATCATCGTCGCTCACCTGACACATTTTCTAAGCCCCGTCCTCTTCTATTACAACTGCATGTACCTGCTTGTTATTCATGCATCACCCTTGTTGCTACGATTCTGAACCACGCGCGTTACCAATGTTCCGTCACTCTGGAGGAATTATTCCACCATTCTTTTTCCACTTCAGGCAGTTAAAAACAATCCTGTGCTGACCGATAATGATAGGCCGGTCGATGCCAGTGCTGCTATGGACACCATCCTTATAGTGGAAGCGAGTGTGATGGGTAATTATTAGATTTTGATACTCTTTATGACGCCGAGTTGTTGTCGTTCTTCTTCCTTCTCTTCTTCTCTTTCTCGTCTTCTTCCTTCTTTCTTTTTGCTTTTCTCATCTTTTCATCTTTCTTTTTCTTAGTTTTTCATACTTTCTTTTTCTTTTTTGATCTTTGATTCTAGTCTTCGGACTTCTTTTTTTATCTTTCTTTTTCATCTTTCTTTTTCATCTTTTTCATCTTTCTTTCTTTGTATCAGGTTCTTTTTCTTCTCTTCTTCTTTTTGTTCGCTTTAATTTTTATAGCGAGCGGCCCCCGCGGAGGGAAGGAATTAAAGAAGGAAGTAGAGGCAACCATTTTTTCATCACTTTCACAGGCGTGCAAAAGTTACCTTCCGAGATCTCCCGCTCCCCCGCGCTCCAGAGTGCAGAGCCGAAAAAATAGGATAAAAATATTGAACTGTGTGTGTGTGGTGTGTGTGTGTGTGTGTGTGTGTGTGTGTGTGTGTGTTGTGTGTTGTGTGTTGTTGTGTTGTGTGTGTGTGTGTAAGTTAGAAGGTAAGGAATGTATGCATGCATTTATGTGTACGTTTCCCTTGTTCGTCTCCTCCTTTGCTCTCCTTTTTTTTTTTTTTTTTTTTTTTTTTGCATCGTTCCTTTTTCTCGCACTTTTACCAAAACAACATATGATTTCTGTCGCTCTCTTTAAGAGGCCTGGAGTATCAAGAAGAAATATGAAGAAATTAACGTTCCCTGTAAGACGCTTTGTTTTCCTTTGACACCTCGTGTTCGTTTGAATGATTTCCTTTTCCTCTTTTTTTCTGATTTTTTTTCTTACCATTTGCTTTTTTGTTCTTTCTTTTCTTTTTCCCTTTTTTTGCCTGAGGTAGCTTAGGCCAAAATACGAGGAAGATAAAGATTATTAATTCAACGAGTTAGTCGGTTCTAAGGTTGGAAATTTTCGTTTCAGGTTGCTTTCCTTTCATGTTTCCCTTTGTTTGCACAACACCGCACGGAGAAAAACATGCGCACAGAAAAGAGAGTAAGTCCATATGAATATATAATAATCTGTGGATTGTGTATATATATATATCGTTAATCTAGTAATATATAATATATATATAGTATATATCTATAATATATAGATATAGATATGTACATCTCTGTATTTATGTATGTGTGTGTATATCTATATATATATATATATAGATATATTATATAATAATATATATATATATTTATATATCTATTATGATACATATCTTATATATAATGTTTTGTTTGTGTATGTGTGGGTGTGTGTGCGTGCGTGTCGTGTGTGTGTGTGTGTGTGTGGGTGTGTGTGGTATGTGGAGTGTGTGTAATATGTTATTATATCTATAATATATATATATATTATATAATTATATATATATATATGATAGAGATATATATCTATATATTTATTTATTTATTTATTTTATTTTTTATATAATATATATACATAATATAATATATACATATGTCAGACAGACAGAGTCTATAAAGTATGTTCTATAACTGGGAAGAGCAATAAACAATTACCTTACATCTCTGGGCGTCGTTGTCCGGATAATCGCCTTGTTATTCCCTTTCTATCAACCGCTCTTTATCACCCCATCCTTCTATCCCTAATCTTGCTCCAATCACTCTTTCTCACCTCTCTTCAGTCTATTCTAGCCTCATCACTCCTGTCTCATACTCTGTTATATGTCTACTTCTGTTTCCACTTTCATTAAATCGCGCTATTCTTTCTTCGTCTTTTATATCATATCTCCTTCCGAAAGGAAATGGCCCAGTAATAGTGAAAATAAATCTGACGTTTTCGAACTCTTCACGAGTTCATCCTCAACATAATAAACCGAAATGGAAATTCCATTTCGGTTTATTACGATACGTACTATTTGTATTTTCATTTCTTACTGTGCTAGTTTCCTTTTCAGCTTTGTACCATGTTTCTGTGTTTGTGTTTTGTGTTCTTTCTCTGTTTCTAACTTCATCACATCTATCTATAGTTTTCATCCTTCCTTCTGCTTCCAGCTTCACCTATCTGCCTATCTCTTATCATCTCTTCTTATGATCTAACTACACAATTTCACAGTCTACGCTTTTATTTTATCTTCGACTTCCAGCTCTTTTCACATCTCTTGTTATTATTGTTTTCAGATCCTCCTTCTAATTCCTATCTTCACCTGTTTTCTTCACCTTGCTGTTGCAGCTTTATTTCATCTCCTGTTTTTACTCTGTTATCATCTTCTTATTTTTGCTTCCATACACTCCCTTCACTACACTGTGTTTATATCTCCCTCTATTCCCAGCTTTTATCGCGTCTCCTACAAACGAGTTATCGCTCTCTATTCCAGTTTTTCATGCCTAAACTTATTACTCCCCTAGGTCCAGCTCGTACACCTGCCTTCTACACTGTTTATTATTCTCCCTCTACTTTCCAGCTTTATCGCTTCTCCTTACCAACTATTTATTCTCTCATCGATTTCCAGCTCCATCAGCCTATCTGTTAATTATCTCCAGCGTGTTGCACCTGCCCGTCTACACTGTTATTATCGCTCCCTCTATTCCGCTCTCGCGTCGCCTTGACCAAAACTAGCTATCTCTCATCTATTTCCAGCTTCACCCTGCATGCGCTTTTTTCTCCTATATTCCGTTTCATTACATCTTGTTTGTCCCACTTATCGTCTATTTTGTCTAATCTAAACCACTGAACCCCTCTCATAAATTTTTCCTGCTCATCTCTTTTCCTTCCCCTCTCCTTCCTACCTCTTTTTTCTCTTCTTCTTCTTCTTCTTTTTCTTTAGGTTATCCGTTTCATAACATTCATGCCTACTTTCTCGTAATTCTGCGATAGGTAGTTCAGATCCGATGAAAACAGTCCTTAAGTTTGCCAGTTTCCGAAACGTGGATCATTATAATAGATTCTATAAATGGCTAAGTTTCTGATTCATAATTCTCGATAGTTTTTTTTCTTCTGCTTTTTCTGTTTCGTGGACTTTTGTGACTAGAAGTGGTGTTTTGCACTTCTAGTCGACATCGTACCAATTCTGAAGCATTTTTACCAGCGCCCAACGAGCTTGTTTCTATAAAGTATTTCCGTGAGTCAAAGGTCTCCGTCTGATTTTATTGATGACGTTGTTGCGGGAGTTCCGTCTCAACATTGCTGTTTTTATTTCTATTTCTTCGAAGCAAGTAAATAACAAAAAAAGCGAATTTTGAAGGCTGAAAGGACGGAAATTCGACAAAAGTGTCATTGTTACTGATCTAAATAACTTTTTATTGCACTATAGTGAGATTATTTACGATGTCTCTCTCTCCAGTCCACTCTGATTGTCTCACTTTTTTATATTATTTACGTGTATAGTCTTGACTTCTTAAAAAATGAATCGGTTTTCGGTTCTTACTTCTATTTTTTTTGTATCTCGATTACTATTCGTTATTGTAGTTCGATGTTTTTTTTTTATATAATATTCTTCTTTTAGTGCTTGTCCTAGTTTGGCGATGCATGGATTTCCGTGATTTTCTTTGGCATTTAGAGCGTGGTTTGCCGTTGCCTTCCGCCGGTGTTATATGCGCCCGATATTACGTGTGGCTTTCTGTTTTGCCTTATACTTCTTTCTTGTTTTTTCTCTTTTTTTTTGCATTATAACAATTTCTTATTTTCTTATTACGTTGTTGTTTTCTCCACTTTTTACATTACACCTTTTTATTACTAACTTTTTCCTATTTGCTAGAATTCCTTTTCTCTCCTTCTCTCTCTCTCTCTTTCTCCCACTCTGTCTCTCTCTTCTCTCTCTCTCTCTCTCTCTCTCTATATATATATTAATATATTAGATGTATATATAATATATATTATATATATATATATATATTTAGAATATTATATATATATAGTAGATATATAGATATATATCTACTCTCTCTCTCTCTCGCTCATTTTTCTCGAGTCTCTCTCTCTCCTATATATATATATAGATATATAGATTATAATATATATATTGTATATTAGATATAGATTATATATAATATATACATTATACATATATACATATATTATATCTAATATGTCTATATAATTTATATAGATAATAATATTATATCTAATATTTAAAAATTATTTTTTTAAATATATATAGTATATGTGTATATATGTTAGATATATATCATATATGTGTGTGTGTGTGGGGGTGTGTGTGTGTGTGTGTGGTGTGTGGTTGTGTGGGGGTATGTAGATCTATATATATAGAGATCTATATTATATATATACTATAATTATATTATATAGATATATATAATACGAGAGGAGAGAGCGAGAGGATATTAATATTTTTATCATATATATATATATTAGCTATATTAATATATATATATAGATATATGCTTATGTCATATATAATATATCCTCACTCTCTCTCTCTCTCTCTCTCTCTCTCTCTCTCTCCTCTCGTCTCTCTCTCCTTCTTAGCCATCTCTCTCTCTCTCTCTCCTCTCTCTTCCTTTGTGTCACAGATGGTCGAGTCAGAGGTTTAAAACCTTTGGAAAGAGATTCTCTGGGCCCATGCGGGTAAGGGAGTCTGCGGACGAGGGGGACAAGCGGACAGGGGCGGGAAGGGGGGGCGGGAGCTAGGGACGATGGGAGCTGGGGGGGCGCGGCGGGGGAAACGCAAAGGGGGGGAGGGGGGGGGGGGGGGAGGGGGGAAGGTGGGCGGGAGGGGAGGGACTACGGCGGGCAACAGCATGAAAATGGCCAGCCAAACGGAAAAAAGCATAACAAAAGAGAAAGGGCAGGGCCGGAGCCAAAAGGAAGAGGCAAACAAGGCGGTCGAGAGCCGGGCGACAGGGGGGGAGGAGCCGGAGCCGGAGAGGACGACGTGGGACACGTGCCGGGGGGGGGGGGGGGACAGCTCTCCGTCTCTGTACACTATACTACGGTGTGTGTGTGTGTTGTGTTGGTGTGTGTGTGTGTGTTGGTGTGTGTGTGTGTGGGTGTGTGTGGTGTGTGACACACACACCACACACCACACCACACACACCCACACACACACACACACACACACACACACACACATATATATATATAATATATATATAGTTTATATATATCTATATATATATCTCTATATATATATGTAGGTATATATATTACATATATATATATACACACGAACACATGTGTGTGTGTATGTGTGTGTGTTGCTGGGTGTGTGTGTGGTGTGTGGGTGTGTGGTGTGTGTTTGTGTGTTTGGTGTGGTGTGTGGTGTGTGTGGTATGTATACTCTCTAAAAATACACGTATATGTATCAACTGTATATGTATAATATGTATAGATATATGATATAGATATATATATTATCTATATAAGATATTAATATATATATATGTATATATAATATAGATAGATAGATAGATATACTTCATTCGAGTTTATTCATTATAAGTGTATAGTCAAAGATCGAATCTCAGTATCATAAACAAAAATGTATAAACACAATATAGGAAGCATACGCTGTTGGCTTTGTTGCGTCTATTTTTTTCCCATTAGGTCCTTCTTAGAGCAAGTAGGAATTTGCCTTGGGTATAGATCAAGTATTGCCTCTGCTCCTCATCGCGAGTCACTGAAGAGCTGAACTTACTGATCAAGGCAATCCATCGTTCAGGTCACCTTCATTTTCTTGGCAGCTTCGGAGAAATGTTGGAATTAAATCATCTATCTTCCAAAGAGCAGGTTCTTTGACCAGGAACGTCATTTTTGCTCTTTCTTTGCCAGCTTTGAGAAGGATTTCAAAGATGACAGCAGATTTCTGTGTAATAAATAGTTGGGCGAGTGAGCCCTGGAGGGATCCTTTCCTTCACCTCTTAGACGCTCTCGTTGTTGGGCTTGCGTGCTTTAGATTTTCGAAGTTCCTGGCTCGCCGGGCTTGCACTTATGGCCCGGCCTTCTTGTTGGGGGCCGGTTTCTCTCCTCGGCACCCCCCCCCCTCCCCCTTTCTCAGCCTTCTCAACCCAGTCATCAAAAAGTGACAAACATAGGATCTGCCCCACCTTGTTCCAGAAGTCATAAACTTCAGGTCGTTGAGTGGAACAAGGGGAAGCTTCGTTCCAAAGTCTAACATACATCAACGCAGCAAACAAAGTCATTTTTGACATGGGTGAGTTGAAATTGTCCTTGAAATAAGTATATTTTGATGCAGGAGATCGCCTTAGACATCTATCGGAAAGTTTCCTGCTTACGGAATGTTCTTCTTCAGTCTTCCACCAAGAACAACAACACTGAGCTCAAGCAGCTCCTTGTAATTCTCTCTCGGATGAGATCCTGCCAACAAGGCTTCCTGGAGGATATGGAGGACTTCATGGCTGAGCTCTTTCAGGGATTTGATAAACTCTTTTGAAACTGTCTCATCTCTTGTCAATGGCCGAAACTGGCCATGGTCCAGAAAACCCAGTGGCTTTGAAATCTCTTAAACAGGGAACATCAGGTCCAGATGATGGTCCATAAATATGCTGGACAAGATAACTTCCACTATATGATGTCTGCAGGCTATCCAGATCAATCCTCGGCCATGAGTAGCCTTTATGTTCACACATGCTCCAATTACCAGACCGGTATTGGATCCTGTTGTATCAAAGCATAGGCCTTGGATCTGATCTTTGAGATTCCAACTCTCGAGACCTTCCATACAAAAAACTCACTTTCTTTCAGAGCACCACTCCTGTTACATGCCTTTTTGGTACACCTAGAAACGTTTTCACTTTCTCCCTCGTACCACTGCGACTCTATCAGCTTTCTACCTTTTCCATCTGTGAAACTTAGGAGCAGCTTGTTGTTGTTTTTGTTTATTGTCCATCCCATGAAGGATGGAGGACATCAGTTTTACATTCTTCTTGGTCTTTTGATGCAAGAATTGTTCTATTTTTCATTTGATTCATTTGACCGAACTTTTGGAAATTGAGTAGTCCTCAAGATTCTCCCCCATGGCCATGACTGCCAAGCAGCAGTCAACTCAGGAGTCACGATATTTTTTATTCTTGTTCGTTTTGGGGGGGAAAATACATTTTGAATGTTGATAGCCTTGCCTGAAAATCTTCTTCCTCAATCTCGTCTTCTGAATAGGTAGATGTCGAGTCAAGGC
>NC_051387.1:48223608-48226108 GCF_015228065.2 Penaeus monodon
TTGTAAAGGACGAATTCGAAGTATTCATATAAACTCGTCGATTAGATGGTAGTTTGAAAAAAAAAAATTATTAATTTTCTGGAAGGTAGATTACTGAGTTCTTTTTTTTCATTTAAGCGAGGGATTTTTTTTTTTTTTTTTTCATTTAAGCGAGTGAAATTATTTTCTTTTTTTCATGGAAAGGATTAAAACAATTCTACGATTTCGAGATTTTCCAGGAATTGGTCCAGTGCATACTAACCCAGACTAGATATTTTACATTTTCGAATTAGCAGTCTGGAACAAGGAACAACGAAAATACACGAGACAAATGTTTAGCCTTTTTTGATGAAATTTTTGTATTTGAAAGGCTGTTCATTTAGCACCATTTTTATTGATAGATGAACGAGATTAAATCTTTTTCTTTTTCCTTTTCTAAAAAAAAAGAGACTTACTCATTTGGTATTTGCACAACAAATACTAATTTTGTCTGTGTTGCTTATTACAAAATACTGGTATATCTAATTCATTTATATTGCATAAACATGTTACACCCATGTTACAAATAACTATTATGCATATCATATCCATAGCATAATCAGTAATGTAGACATAAAATATGCCAGTGAAGTTAAATAAAGTTATTTCCCGCAGAACATAAATCAAAAGGGATCTTGGATTAGTAAAAAAACATTTTTCTTTTTCGAAACCCCTTCTGTCACTCATCATTTGACACGGTAAATAAATCGTCTCCTGTTCGTTTAGTTTCGTATTCGGACCTTGAATTTTATTCGTTATTTTTGGTTTGATGATAATGGATTCATAGAAAAACAATAACTTTCTTCATTAAATCACGTTTGAAAAAAAAAATTGCATATATATATATAGTGATATTTCATGGGATATCATTAACACGTTAAGGATTATCAAACCATATTAGTAGAGACAAATGCGAGGTTTAATATAGGCTGCTACGAACTAAAAGAATATTCGATTCGAATTTAGAAAAGTATCAAGTGTGTTTGTCAGAGTTACCATTAACAAAATTATAAATGACATGACGTAAATGTTTGTTCTGACATATTGTTTATAGGTCAGCGTGTAAAATATGTCCAGGTGTTAATGTTTATTTTTTCCCTGTATAACCTGCGGCTCAGACATGAACCTACCGTTAAAAAAAAAATAAAATAAAATAAAAAAATAACCTGAGCGCTTGATGATTAAAAAGGCAATGTGTCTTCATAAAATCATATCGCCTTTGAAAATATAGAAATAAATTATATAACGCAGTCATATTTTATGGGATATTATTAAAACGTTAAGGATTATCACATCCTCCAGTACACGAGATAATTTGAATAAAAGAACGAAGTAAATGAAATACAATGAATAATAAAAGATATGTTATGCAGAGAACTTATCCGTACAAATTTATCCATGAGAACTTGAGCATATATCCATTGAGAACTTGAACTTGAATATTTCTCACGATATGATCCGTTGAGCAGCGAGAAAGGATTTTTTTCTCTCTCTGTCATTGTCATTTTGTCTTTCGCTTTGTTTGTCTGTCTGTCTATCTCTCTCACCCTCCCTCCCTCCCTCTCTTTCTCTCTGTCTTTCTCTATCCCTCCCTCCCTCCCATTCTCTCTTCATCTCTCCCTCCGTCTCTCTCTCTCTCTCCCTCCCTCCACCTCTCTCTTTCTCTCTCTCTCTCTCTCCCTCCCTCCCTTTTCTCCCTCTCCCTCATTCCCTCCATCCCTCCCACCCTCCCTTCCTCTATTTCTCTCCCTCCTTCCCTTCCCCCTCTCTCCCTCTTCCTTCTTCCCTACTCTCTCCCCCCTTTCTCTCTATCTATCTATGACTTTCTCTATTTCTCTCCCTCTCCCACCCTCTCCCTCTCCCTCATTCAGTCCCACCCTCTCTTCCACTCTTCCTATTCCTCCTTCCCTCCCTCCCTTTCTCTTCCTCCCTCCCTACCCTCTCCCCTCCTTTCTATCTAGCCTTCCCTACCTACCCCCTCCTTCCCTCTCCTCTCTCTCCCCCTCTCTTTGCTTCCCTTCCTCTCTCCCTTACTCCCTTGTTATTATTATTATTATTATGATTATGATTATGATTATGATTATTATTAGTAGTATTATTATTATTATTATTATATTATCATTATTATTATCATTATTATTATTATTGTTATTACCATCATTATTATCATTAGTAGTAGTAGTATCATTATTGTTCTTATTATTATTATTATCATTATTACCATATTCATTACTACAATGTTAGAATTCAGAATTAGTATCATTATTGTTATCATTACCATTATTGAATTGCTTGCTATTATCAGTATCATCATTATGTCTCTCTCTCTCTCTCTCTCTCTCTCTCTCTCTCTCTCTCTCTCTCTCCTTCTCTCTCTCTCTCTCTCTCTCTCTCTCTCTCTCTCTCTCTCTCTCTCTCTCTCCTCTCTCTCTCTCTCTCTCTCTCTCTCTCTCTGTCTCTCTCCATCCCCCTCCTTCCCTTC
>NC_051387.1:48242318-48247318 GCF_015228065.2 Penaeus monodon
TGAAATAATACCAATGCATAATGATCTCCTTCTTTGGAATATACTATCTTCTGACTGTTCATAAGCACATATAGAAATTGAGTAATATTGCAGATCTTTGACTGATATTTGTAACCCTGCTATGAAACACCACATATGCTGATTATATCTGTTACTCGTGTGAGATAACGTATCAGCGTGTCCATTTCTCTTGCATAGATCAGTAAAATTATTGTTCAGTAAAGATATCAGTCAGTAAAAAAATCAATCATTCATTAAAAAGGCTCTTCACTAAAAACAATGTTCAATTAAAATATTGAATCTTATTAGTACCTTTTTGAAATTGATCAACAAAGAACAAAGAACAGTGTTCAGAATAAGGTACGATCAATACTGTTCTAGAACATGAACAGGAAATATATATCCTTCCTTTTCTTCTGAACAGATAAAATATCTTTCTCCTCTGACTTACAGATAGAAATGAATACCTTCCTCCTCCCTTTAAACCTACGAACAGGAAGCATATTAACCCCTTTAAACCTACGAACAGGAAGCATTTCAACCCCTTTAAACCTACGAACAGGAAGCATATTAAGCCATTTAAACCTACGAACAGGAAGCATATCAACCCCTTTAAACCTACGAACAGGAAGCATATCAACCCCTTTAAACCTACGAACAGGGAGCATTTCAACCCCTTTAAACCTACGAACAGGGAGCATTTCAACCCCTTTAAACCTACGAACAGGGAGCATTTCAACCCCTTTAAACCTACGAACAGGGAGCATATCAACCCCTTTAAACCTACGGACAGAAACTTTGATTTTCGTTTATCTTACGAACAGCAAGTATATTTTTCTTTTTTACCTTGAAGAGGGAAAATATACCCTCCCCTTCCACATACAGGAAGTATATCCTTATTTACCTTAGGAACATATAATGTATCCTCCCACCTTTGCCTTACGAATAGGAAATATATTCCCCTTTTTTACTTTATTACTTTGTCTATTATCCACCTCTCTTTACCATATGTTCTGGAAGTTTAACCTCATTTACTTTACGAACAAGAAATATATTCTTTCCCTTTTAACTTACGAATAGAATATATCCCCGCCCCCTTTTTTTACCTAACGAACAGGAAATATATTCTCTTCTTTTACCTCATGAATAGAGAATATATTCTCCCCCTTTCCCTTGCGCCAGGAAGTATATCCTGTGAGCCAAGTCCTTCGTGAACTAGATCGGTCCGTGGGTTCGATCCCGGGGATTCAGGGAGTCGTTTGGCACGACGTCCGTTGCCGTCGGAGGACGACCCGCGCAGGGGGAAGGGTCGTCCTCGCTCCCGGGCCTCCCTCTTGGCTTTTTTTGCTTTTTTTCCTTTTTTTCTTTCTTTCTTTTCTTTCTCTTTTTTTTTTTTTTTTTTGCTTTTTTCTTTCTTTTTTTTTTTTTTCTTTTTTTTTTTTTCTTTTTTCTTCTTTTTTTTGTTTTTTTTTTTTTTTTTTTTCTTTCTTTTTTTTTTTTTTTTCTTCTTTCTCTTTCTTTCTTTTTTTTTTTCTTTTTTCTTTTTTTTTCTTTTTTCTTTTTCTTTTTTTCTTTTTCTTTCTTTCTCTTTCTTTTTCTTTTTCTTTTTTTTCTTTCTTTTTTTTTTTCCTTTCTTGCTTTCTGCTTCTTTTGCTTTTTCTTCTTCTTCTTTTCTTTTTTCTTTCTTTCTTTCTTTCTTCTTCTCCTTCTTCCTTTCTTTTTGTATTTTTTCTCCCTTTTTTCTTTTTTTCTTTCTCTCTTCATCTTTCTTCCTGCATCTTCCTTTCTTTCTTCATCATGTTCTTCTTTCTTTTTCTTTCTTTCTTTCTTCATCTATTTATTTATTTATTTATTTTTATCTATTCATTTTCTTTGTTCCCTTTTTTTTTGGGGGGAGGAGGGAGGGTATTGTGAGATGGTGATGATGATGATAATCATGGTAATTTTTTATGTTTCTGTTGCCACTGATGATTGCTGTTGCCATTGCTATTATTGTTATTAGTAGGTGTCGTGAAGTCTTATCTGTGGTAGTAGTAGTAGTAGTAGAAGTAGAAAAAGAAGTAGTAGTAGTAGTAGTAGTAGAAGAAAAGGTAGTAGTAGTAATAGTAATTAGTAGTAGTAGTAGCAAGAGTAGTGGCGGTGGTTGTAGTAGTAGTAAGAGATATAGTAGTAGTAGGGGTAGTAGAAATAGTAGTAGTAGTAGTGTCATTATCATTATTTTCACCAATATCATCACTATAGAATATTTTTTTAAAAAACTTTGCTATTAGTATCATCAGTATCATACTGACAAAAAAAACAACAACAAAGTATAAGGAAAAGACAAAAAAATAACAAACAAAAAATAGTACCCCCCCCTCCTCCGAGGTTTCCAATCTCGACATTTCCAACCGCAACCCGAGCGAAAATGACAGACAAAATGACTCCTTGTTGGAGAGAGCATGACAGGGCTTGATGCCGGAGACTCGAGAGGAAAACAAACACAGGCCTTTGCTAATACTCGAGGAACAATAAGGTCTAGCTTGATACTGGACTCCGTGGAATAGTCTTATATAGCATCCGATTCTCTTGATACTCCTGTGTCTGGTGCTCAGGTATGAAAGATGTATTGTGTGTGGATTGTGTTGATGTATGTGTGGATGTGTTTGGGGTCAAGGTTGTGTTTGTGTTTGCCTGTTTGGGTTCATGGGCGTAGGTATTTGTTTGTTTGTTTGTCTGTATGTGTGTGTGTGTGTGTGTGTTTGTGTGTGTGTGTGTGTGTTTGCATGATTGCTAGCGTTTGTGTATTTGCTTGTTTGTTTTTATACGTATGCATATGTCCACCTGCAGCAACCAGATACAAAATTACATAATATAAACACTAATAATCATAAATAGATAAATAAATAATATATTTCATATACAAAATATGCTTCAGTTAGCATGAAATATAACTTAAAAGCCGAGCTGGCTCAGACAGCGTTGCCCCCACTGGAAAAGAGTAACTGCGATGAGATATTTTCTTGTTTGCTTTTTAGCTCGACTTAAAGGCGAGTGTTCTGGAAGGTTCCCCGTCATGGTGCTTGCTTTTCCACTCGTCTGTTATATTTGAATGTCAGTGAAGTCTCCCAAGATAGCGAATACTTGAACTTCAGTCAGAGGAGGGAAGGGGATCATATGTGTCATGGATATGCACGCACGCACGCGGAGATATGTATGTATTTACGTGCATACACAAGCGCGCACGAATACTTATACGCAACATATATAGACACATACACATACACATACAGATACACACACACACAACACACACACACACACACACACACACACACACACACACACACACACACACACACACACACACACACACACACACACACAAACACACACACACACACACACACACACACACACGCACGCACGCATGCACCACACAAACGTACACGCACACATACACACACAATATCATGTATTTTGGACAGGGATATAAATAAGAATGGAAAACTTCTCAAATTGGTGAAATGAATCGCATTTATTCATATTTTTTTAAAGCGTTTGTCAGTTATACATTTGGGTAACATATTTTACATATATAGTAGACGGTGAATAGGTGAACATGAAGATGAATGGATGAACGGATAAATGATGAACTGAAAATAAAGGTGGGGGAATAAATTGATAAATAAAACGAGAATGACATACGAATGGCAGGGTAGAGCGACAGTTTGATAAATACAGTAGATGGGCGAAGAGGGATAGCCGAATGGAATAAATTATAAATAGAAAGGTCTGTAATTACAGGATTCATACTAAATAAACTGTAGATAAAAGAACGAAAGGAAGAACAAGAAAATACACGAATTACGCCGACGTCCTTTTCGCTAAATGGTGAAAATATTTAGCGAAAAATAGCGAGAAGTTCTATGACCGTTAGCACTCCTGTAGCTGGAGGGGGTGGGGGGGGATAATAGGGAGAGGGACTCCTGGCACCTGGTAATGGGTTTCGTCGTGTTTCTTCTCTTCTTGTTTTGTTTTTGAAACTTCGTGTTACTTCGGTAGATTTTTCTTATGGGTTGCTTGGTGCGAGGCAGCAAGGGCGCAAGGCTGGTCGCTCGCAGCCGGTCGGGAGAGAGGTGCGGGGGGGGGGATAAGTTGTAGGGAAGGGAGACAGACAGGTGAGGGGAGAGAGGAGGGGGATGGAGCTGGGAAGGGAGCTGGTCACGCTGCAAGCTGGAGGGGGATTCTCTTTTTTTCGCATTCCTGCTTCTGACTTCTCGCTTTGTTTATCAACAGATCACTTTTATTTTATATTCTGTCGAGCTGTCGTTATTGAAGGAAGGTTCGTGGTGTGTTTCTTTGTTTTGCAAAAGATGTAGAAATACCTTTTCTTTCTGTGGCGTCCTGACAGTGGTGGGGATGTGAATGTTTGCGAACAGCAAGCTTTCATTATTAACGTTAATGGTCTACCCTGGTGTGCACAATGATGTTTATCATTTTTAATAACTCTTGTCATGTGTCTCTGTTTTTTAGTCTTTTTAGAGTTTTTTTTTCTTTGTTTGTTTCTTTTTTTTTCTTACCACAGTTAAGCAATCTAGCCCATGCTTTTTTCGTGGCAATAAATCACGTGATTGTGTTCAGCACTATTAACACATCGCCGATTTCATAGACTATTTTCTCTATTTTGTTTTCATTGTTATCAATGTTTTCAATGTCTGTAATGTCTTCACTGTTAGGGTTGATATACTCTGGCTGGGGGAGCAACCATTCCCCAGGCTGCTGTAGGAATGCCCATGATTCTCGGCAGGGGGGAGGGGGCAGCTATGACCCATGCTACCGGGGGTCCCATTTCCTTGGGAGGAGGTCCCATAACCCTGCGAAGGGAGCTCGATATCCTGGGCTAAGGATCCCCTTTCGCTCTGGGGATAAGACCTCACGCTAGCTCCACAAGGAAGCTCCAGTTAACCTCCCTGGCTGGCCAGGGTTATTTTGGCTGAGGCGAAGACGAGGCAAAAACA
>NC_051387.1:48249818-48252318 GCF_015228065.2 Penaeus monodon
TATCTATCTATCTATCATGTCTTTTTCCTTCTCTGTTAATCATTAATCATTATTATCATCATCATTATGATTCTTGTAATTAGTGGTAGTAGTAATAGTAGTATCATTATCATTATTATCATTATGATTATTATTGTTATTTTTTATTATTATTATTATGACTATTATTATTTCATTTTTTTTATCATTATTATCATTGTCATAATTATCAGTATTATCAGTATCATCATAACACTATTATTATTAACATTATCATCATTATTTCATCATCATTATGATTATTTCATTATTATTATTATTATTGTTATTGATATTATCATTACAATCTTATTAGTTATTATTGTTTTATTTTACACTTTCATTAATTTATTTCATTATCACTAGTATCACTTTTTTATTTTGTTGTTGTTGTTATCTCCAACATCATTATCAGTATCATTACAATCCCCTATCTATCTACTCCCCCATCCTTCTCCCTCTCCGTTCCTCCCTCCTCCCTCTTGCAATGCAACCTTGCAAAAGAGAATAATCAACTGGAAGGTTTTCTCGGATGACAAATTATCTATGACAGATGCAATTGCTATCATGTCATCACAATGGGATTGAGATGTTCTGTTCTGCATGACGGAGCGCATGATGGCATGGCCGACTGTGATTAATCAACCGAGAAATGTATCCTTTGAAAGCCTGTTATCGTATTCATGCTACGGTGTATGGGGAGGGGAGGGGAGAGGGTGTGGTGAGGGGAGGGGGAGGGTGTGGTGGGTGAAGGGGGAGGGTTTTGTGGGGGGGAGAGGAAAGGTGTGGTGGGGGAGGCGGAGGAGAAAGAGAAGGGGAGGGAAGGGGAGGGGAGATTGAGAGGGAGGGGAGAGGTGCGGGGGTGGGGGTGGGTAGGAGGAAGGAAATTTAAATTGAAATTCTTATTTTGTCTATAAAAGAGTTTACATTACTTTTTACAGTTATACATATAGACAAGGCTCTTTAATGATTATGCTTTTTTTATAAACCCTTTTTGAAACTTTAAATAAGGTTTGAAATATTATTTTAAAAAAATGTCAAATTATTTAATTAAAGGGGGGGGAAGGGAGGGGGGAGAGGGAGAGGGGGGAAAGAGAGGGGGAAGAGAGGAGGGGGAGAGGGGGAAAAAGGGAGAGAGGAGGGGGAGAGAGAGAGGGGGAAAAGAGAGGGGAAAGGAGAGAAGAGGAGAGGAGGGGGAGAGGAGAAGAGAGGAGAGAGAGGAGGAGAGAGAGGAGGAGGAAGAGGGGGGAGAGAGAGGGTAGAGGAGGGAGAGAGAGGAAGAGAGAAGGGGAAGGGGGAAGGGGAGAAAAAGAGGAGATAGAGAGAGAAGAAGAGAGAGAAAAGAAAAGAGAGAGAAAAAGGGAAAGGGGGGAAAAGAAAAGAGGGGGAGAGAGAGGGGGGGAGAAGGTTGGAGGGGGAAGGATGGATGGGGGAAAAAGGAAAGGTTGGAGGGGGGAGGAGCCAGGGGAAAAAGAGAGGGTTGGGGGGGGGTGGTTTTGGAAAAGGGGGATGTTAATTGGGTTGAGACGGGAAAAAGGGGGTAAAATAACGACAACAAGGGGAAAAGGAGACAAAACAAACCGAAGAGACAAGAGAGAAGTTTAATAAACTCTTTATTTTTTTATAAAATATATAGCGATCCAGTCCTTCATTATATTCATCTTATTTTTTGTATTATTAATTAGCATTGCTTTAATTTTATTTTGTTTATTATTTTTATTATTATTATTATTTATTATTTTTTATTTTTATTATTATTATTTTCTATTATTTTTTTATCATTACTATTATTTTTATTACATTTTCTATTATTTTTTATTACTTATCATACTTATCTTATCATTTTCATTATATTTTATTATCTTTTATTGATGATGATGCCGTTGTTGTTATTGTTGGTGTTGCCATTGTTGCTTCTGTTTAATCTTTGTTCGGGAGAAACCTCAATAGAAATGATCCAACATATCAAAATACTAAAAAAAAAAAAATGTCAAAGAAGAAAACGGAACTCAAGAAAATGAATTTTCATATAATGAACGAATAAAAATTTTGGGGGAAGTTACCCCCCCGCAAAAAATTTTTTTAAAATGAACGAACAGTCTGCAGGCAATAGTGCAAGGGAGATGCTAAGAAAATGCAAATTGTACCAGATACATACACACAATGCACGCTGCGCCTAAACTTTTTTTTTCGAGAAAAACGAGAAAAATTGAATATTTTACATATTTGATATGTTTTGGGTATTGCTACATATTTTCTGGTATATTGCCCGCTGTGAAGATTAGGCGAGGAAAATTCTTTTATGCGCATAATCGACTTTAAGTATCCCGAGGACATGAAGATTTTAAGTTAAAAAGGAAAAAGAAAAAAGATAAAGAAAAATAATGAAAGAAAGAATTTTTGGGTGTTTCGATATATGCTCTGTACATCATGGGATAACTTTATAATTCAAAATTTAAGGAGAACAGCATGAAAAAAGAGA
>NC_051387.1:48264818-48272318 GCF_015228065.2 Penaeus monodon
TTTTTCCTTCCTTCATCTCTTTCGCATTCCCATTCACTCTTTTCCTATTACTCATTCTTTTTCTCACATGCTTTATCCTTTCCTTCTGTTTCTTCAGTCTCCCCTTCGCCCTATTCTTCCATTCACGCGATTTTATGTTTTCGTTTCTTAGTTTCTCTCATTCTTCTTCTTTTTCCTGCATTTATCCGCATTCCTCTCCCGTCCTCATTTTTCGTTCCCCTTCACTCCCCTTTCTTCTCATTCCTTCTTCCTACTATATTCCCACCTATTTCCACATATCCCTCATTTCTACTATATTCCTGCCTCATCTCGGCTTTATTCTTCCTCATTCCTGTTTTGTTCCTTCCTCATTCCTGTTTTGTTCCTTCCTCATTCCTACTTTATTCCTTCCTCATTCCTGTTTTATTCCGCCTTATTCCTAATCTCTCCATTCCTCCTTTATCCCTGCCTCATTCCTCATCATTCCTACTTTATTCCATGCCTAATTCCCCATTCTTTCAAATCCAACTTTATTCTCGTCATCATTCTCCATCATTTCCATTCCTATTTGTTCCTTATTCCTCATTCTTCCCATTCCTGCTTTCGTTCCCAGATAATTCCTCGCCCCCTTAATTCTTACTTTCTTCCCGCCTTATTCCTCATTCCTACCTCATTCCCAATCTCACTCATTCCTCAATCCATTCATTCCCACCTCATTCCTATTCTCACTCATTCTTCATTCCCACCTCATTCCCAATCTCGTTCATTCCTCCCCCCCTTCATCCCCACCTCATTCCCAATCTCCCTCATTCCTCACCCCTTCATTCCTACCTCATTTCCACCTCATTCCAATCTCCCTCATTCCTCACCCCCTCATTCCCACCTCATCCCCACCTCATTCCCAGTCTCAACCCCCCCTCATTCCCATCTCATTCTAATCTCGATCATTCCTCTTCTTCATTCTTCCCCCATCCACCTCATTCATCATTCTACTTCATTCCTACTTTATTCCCACCTCATTCATTTCTTTTTTTTTTGATTTTTTTTTTTTTGCGTTTTTTTTGCTTTCATAATTTACGCAACCATTAAAATTTTTTTTTTTTTTTAGGTTGTCTCTCGTTTTTCTTTTCTCTTCCACTAACAGACAGACAAACGCAGGAAAATTAAACGTTGCCAGGAGTATTCTTTGGAATTTGTTTTGCTCTACGCTCAGATAATGGCGGTGGAATTTGCTATGTCGAGAGAGAGGAGAGAGATGAATGAGAGAGAGAGAGAGAGAGAGAGATGAGGGAGGGAGAGAGACGAGGGGAGGAGAGAGAGAGAGGGGGGGGGAGAGAGGGGGGGAGGGAGGGAGGGAGGGAGACGAGGCAGGGAGAGAGAGAGAGAGGGGAGGGAGGAGAGGAGACAGGGAGGGAGAGAGAGAGAGGGAAGAGAGGAGGGAGAGGGAGGGAGGGAGAGAGAGAGAGAGACGAGGGGGGGAGAGAGAGAGAGAGAGAGAGAGAGAGAGAAGAGAGAGAGATCGAGAGAGAGAGAGAGAGAGAGAGAGAGAGAGAGGGAGGGAGGCTGGGGAGGGAGGGAGGGGGAGAGAGAGAGAGAAAGAGAGGGAAAGAGACCGAAGGCGATAAATCGATAGAAAAAGAGATAAATATAGAGAAAGATTGGAAATACTTTCATTCATAGAGACAGACAGACAGACAGTGATACATATATAGAGAAAAGAGAGAAAGAGAACGGAGAGAGTTTGATACAAGGAGATATAGGAGATGAATAAATAGATATACAGACAGATGGATAGCGAGACACACACACACACACACACACACACACACACACACACCCACACACACACACACACATACACACACACATAAACCACACACACACCACACACACAAAAAAACACACACACAACCCCCCACCAACCACACACACACACACAACACCACACCACACACCACACACACACACAAAACACACACACCAACATAAAACAACACACCACACACCCCACACACCACACACATAAACCACACACACACACATAGACAAACCACAACACAAAGAAAAAACAGACGGAGACCTTACCACGTTCTGAGCCTCTCTTTATTGTGTAGTCTCTTTCAGCATGTCACGCCCCCCCGTGTTTCATTTGAAAAAGGAATTTCCCCTGCGATTTTTTCTTATAAGTAAACAAAAAAACGCTTATTTGTTGTAAGTGGGGTGTACACGTGTTTCCGGGTGGGTCATAAAGGGTCTGTATGTGTAGTGTGGGTTTTATGTGTTTTGTGTTGTGGTGTAATTGTTTTGTGTGTGTGGTTTTGGTGTGGGGGTTTTTTTGTGAGGTGTTTTTTAAACGATGTTCATGAGATATTTTTTTATAAATGTCTTTTTATCTTGTCAGCTTTTTTTATTTTTTTTATATATACTCGTATGTTTTAAGTTTTAGTTAATTTTCTTTTGTTGTTTTTTCTTCCCTTTTCCTCTTTCTTTTTTCTTTTCTCTTTTCTTCTCTTTTTCTTCTTTTTCTCTTTTTTTCTTCTCTTCTCTTCTTTTTTCTTCCTTTGCAAAGCATATAGTTTTGTTTTAAGCTTTAGTTATTTTCTATTTTTTGCTTCTTCTTTCTCTCTTCTCTCTTCTCCTTCCTCTTCTTCTTTTTCTCTTCTCTTTTTCTCTCTTTCCTTTCCCCCTCTCTCTTCCTCTCTTCCTCTCCTCTCTCCTCTCTCTCTCTCTTCTCTCTCTCTCTCTCTCTCTTCTCCTCTCTCTTTCCCCTTTCTCATTAAATTTGTTAAGTGAAGTTGAAATTCTACCACGTTATATTAATATTGTACGGTGTATGAAAATTAGCGTGAAATAGTTAATTAATGCCGTACAGTGTCCATCAAATTTGTTAATAGAAATTTTTTTTTTTATTCTTATACAGAAAGGTCTTTCAGGAATTTCATTTTTGAATGAAGGCTTCCTTATTTTTTTTTTTTTGAATTTGGGTTCTTTTTATTAAAGGTTTTTCTTACTTTTCTTTCTGTAAAATAAGTCTTTTTTCTGTATATCTTTTTTTCAATTATTACCTTTATTTATGAATCCCTTTTTTTAGGGGGAAGAGGGGAATAAAGGTCTTTCACTAATTTCCTCAGGGACTCAAAATCAGTACACTCTACCACAATCACTCTCCTATTTACATAATTCTCGAGACAACTCTTTTCTCCCGAGGATAAACGAGAGAGAAATTTTTATTTTTTTTAAAAAGCGATCACCGGAGAACAGAAAACGGAAACGGGGGGGGGGGGGAGAGAGAGGGGGATTGAGGGAGGAGGGAAAAAAAGGGGAGAGGGGGAGGGAGGGGAAAGGGGTAGGAGAGAGAGGGGAGGGGAAAGAGGGAAGGAGGGAGGGAGAGAGAGAAAGGGGAGGGGGGAGAGAGAGAGGATAGAGGGTGAGAGAAGGAGGAGAGGAAAGGAAAGAGAGGGGGGAGAAGGGAGGGACAGAGTGAGGGAGGGAGGATGAGAGGCAGGGTGAGGGAGGAAGGGAGGGGGAGGGAGAGAAAGAAGGGGAAAGAGAGACAGAGAGAGAGAATGAGGGGGGGAGGGGGAGGAAGGAACTGAAGGAGGGAGGGAAACAAAGGAAAAGATTGAGCGTGAGCGAAAAAGGAGAGGGGAGAGAAGAGGGGAGAGAGAGAGAGAAGAAGGAGAGAGGAGAGGAGAGAGAGGAGAGAGAGGGGGGAGAAGAGGAGAGGGGAGGGGGGGGGGGAGAAGGAGAGAGGGGGGGGGAAAAAAAAAAAAAAAAAAAGAAGGGGGGAGAGAGAGGAGGGATGGGAGGGGAGAGAGAGGGGGAAGAGAGAGAGAGAGAGAGGGAAAAGAGGGGAGGAGAGAGAGAGAGAGGGAGGGGAGGAGGGGGGGAGAGAGAGAGGGAGAGGGGGGAAGAGGAGAAGAGATGAGAGGAGAGGGGAGGAGAGAGGAGAGAAAAAGGAGGGGGGAGGAGGAGGGAAAAAGACGAGGGGGAGGAGAGGAGGAGAGGGGAAAGGGGGGAGAGGGGGAGGAGGGAGGAAGAGAGGGGGAGATGGAGGAAGAGCGAGAGGGAGAAGAGAGGGGAGAGAGAGAGAGGGGGAGAAAAAAGGAGAGGAGAGAGGAGGGAGAAGAGAGAGAGGAGAGAGGAGAGGGGAGAGGAAGAGAGAGAGAGAAAAAAGGGGGAGGAGGGGAGAAGAGAAGGAGAAAAGGAAAAAGGAAAAGAGAGAGGGAAAAGGAGAGAGAAAAAAAGAAAAAAAAAAAGGGGAAAGGAGACGGACAAAATAAAAAAGGATAAAGAAAAGGGAAAAACGGAGGAGAGAAAGGGAAAGAGAAAAGGGAAAAAAAAAAGAAAAAGAAAAACAGACAAACATAATGGAAACGCGAGAGAAAGAAAAAAAAAAAAAAAACAGAAAAAAAAAAAAAAAAAAATCACTTGGACCATATGAAGCCCCCGGGGATCGAAAATTTATCGTGAAGTGCAGGTTTGCAGGGCCCCTTGCAAAAAACGGGGGACGGGTCTTTGAGAGCTTTTTTATCCCCCAAATTCTTTTTTTGCGTCACAGAACTCGGGGGAAGTTTGACTTTTTTCTTGTTCATTTATGTTTTCGTTTTTGTTTTTTTTCCCTTCTTTTAAAATTCGGTTTTTTTTTTTTGTTTTTTTTTTTCTTTTGTTTCTTTTTATTTCTTTTTTTATTTTTTTTATTTTTATTTCCCCTTTTCTTTTTTTTTTTTTTGTTTTTATTCTTTTCTTCTCTTCTCTTTTCTCTTTTCTTTTGATTCGTTTTCTCTTTACTTTCCTTTTCTTGTTTGTTTGGGTTTTTTCTTCCCTTTTTTTTTTTTTTTTTTTCTTTTGTCTTTTTTTTTTTTTTCTTTTGTTTTATTTTCTTTTTTTCTTTTCTTTTTTTTTTTCCCTTTTTTTTTATTTTTTTAAAAGCTTTTTTCTTAATTTATTTTATTTTTTTATTTTATTTTTTTTTTTTCTCTTTTTTTTCCTTTTTTTTTTTTTTTTTCCTTTTTTTTTTTCTTTTTTTTTCTTCTTTTATTTTTATTTTTTTATTTTTCTTTTCCATTCAATAGTAGTTTAAGTGAGTTTTTAGAAAATAATAAAATAATAACAATAATAATAATAATAAAAATAAAATAATAATAATAATAAAATAATAAAAATTTAATAGAAAATAAAAATAATAATGATGTTTGATAATTAATAATGATAAAAATAATAAAAATAAAAAAATAAGGGATAATAATAATAAAAAATTTAAATAATAAAAATTTTTTTTTTTTTTATAATAATAAAAGATAATAATAATAAAAATAATGATAATAACAATATTTAAAATAATAAATAATAAAAATAATAATAATAATAAAAAATAATAATAATAAAAATTTAATAAAATAATAAAAAATAATGAAAATACAATAAAAAAATTAGAATAAAAAAAAAAAATTATAAATAAACAATGTAATGATAAAAAAATAAAAAAAGGGTATAAAATATATAGGAATAGGAAAAATGGGTTGATAATAAGAAAAAACGATAAAAATTAATAAAATGATAATAATAATAAAAATAATAATAATAGTAATAACAATAAAAAACGTAACAATAAAAAACAAAATAATGGTGCAATGAGACGATAAAAATTCCCCAAAAAAAAAACAAAAGAAAAAGCAAATCGGTTTGCAAAGCTTGGGAAATTTGTTTTCCACCGTTGAAATCCCCCAAGGGGCCCTTTTGGGGTTTTTGGGAAAAAACGTAAAAACCTTTTCCCTTTTTTTCTCTTTTAAAAACCACAAAAATTTCTCGGGGTTTTTTCTTTCTCGTTCTTTGTTTGGTTCTTTATTAATCGCTATTTCGTTCTTCTTCCACATGGGTTTCCTTCGCTTTTTCTTACTTTTTTGTCTTTTTGTTTTTTTTGTGTGTGTGTGTGGTGTTGTTTTTGGGGGTTTTTGTGTATGTATGGGGGTGTGTGAGTTTATTTTTTGTGTGTGTGTGTGTGTGTGTGTGTTTTTTGTGTGTGTTTTGTGTGTTTTGTGTGTTTTTTGTGTGTTTTTTGGGTTGGGGGTGTGTGGGGTGTTTTTGTGGTTTTTGTTTTGGTGGTGTGTGTGTGTGTGTGTGTTTATTCTCTTATTTTCCCTCCCTTCTTTATGTCTGTATTATCAATTCACCATCTTTAATGTATCTATCTATATATTTGTTTTTATCAGTCTTTCTCTGTCCTTTCCTCTCTATATATACCTGCATGTTTGCCTGTCTAACTACTTGTCTGTCTATCTATTTATCTGTCTATCTGTTTATACTTCATCAATCTGTTCTGCTTCTCTGCCATAGCGTTCTGTCATCTTCCCATTTGTCTATCTATCTATCTAACTATTTATTTATGTCTACCTATTTGTTATTTATCTACCTATCTACCACTTTCTCTCTCTTTACCTAGTCCTTCCCTCTATCTTTCTTTCCCTTTCCCACTCTTTGCACCCCCCCCCCTCTCAAAACATCCCTCCCTCCATCCCCTTTTCCAAAAGTCAGACACTTTACCGTACGCCATCTTTTTTTGCCTTTTTTTCTTCGTCCGGTGGTAGAGGATATATATATATATATACATATATATATATATATATATATATATAATATATATATATATATATATATATATATACCTACCGTAATGATGATTGATGATGTATGCATGTATGTATGTATGTTATGTATGTATGTATTATTATATGTATATATACACTTATATATTATTATATTATATATATATTCATATATATAATCATATATACATATATATATACATTATATGTATGTATATGAATAATACATAGATATATACATATATACATATAGAAGTAGTAGATGATAGATAAATATATACATTAAACTTCGTTCGTCCAGTGAATGACAATTAGTAATATTAAGCCTTGCCGTCATAATCCTGGACGTAGTTAGTCTAGCTTTCTTGTCATCGTAAATCTGTCGCCGTTGAAATTTAGCGAAAAGTATTGTTCCTTGGTTAAAAAGGGGAGGGGGAGGGAGTGGAAGGGGAGGGCGGGAGGGAGGGAGGGAGGGAGAGAGAGAAGAGGGGGATAGTGATGAAAGAGAGAGAAAGAAAGGAAGAGAGGGAGGAAAAGGACGATGGAGGGAAAAAGAGGGAGAGAGGAAGAGAGAGAGAAAAGGGAGAAAGAAAGAAATACACACACACACACACACACACACACACACACACACACACATACATACAGAGAGAAAGAGAGAGAGAGAGAGAGAGAGAGGAGAGAGAGGAAGAGAGGAGAGCAGAGGAGAGGAGAGAGAGAGAGAGAGAGAGAGAGAGAGAGAGAGAGAGAGAGAGAGAGAGAGAGAGAGAGAGAGAGAGAGAGAGAGAGAGAGAGAGAGAGAAACTAAAAGACGGAGTGAAATTAAAGGCGCAGACAAATACACATAGAACAGAAAAGAAAGTAAAGCATGAACAAATTCCAAAACAAACAAACCAGCAAACAGGAAGGAAAAAGG
>NC_051387.1:48277318-48279818 GCF_015228065.2 Penaeus monodon
ATTATATTATATATATATATATATATATATATATATATATTGTAAGTAAATACTGTAGTGTCTTCAACATATGTAGAGAAAAGTTAATAAGAAATGGAGTGGAAATACTGTAACTTAAATTCACAATCAGAGCACAGTGTGAGTATTGAAAACTGTTTTTTATATAGTTTATAGGAATGAAGAATAAATTCTGAAATGTGTATATCCGCTTTAGTTTTACTTTACTTGTATTTATGAATTCCGATGTATTAATGAAAAGCGTAGGTCATTTATCATAGCATATCCTAGTTATAAGAGTTTGCAATTAATATATTCAACACAGAAACCATACAAAAAAGTGTAGACAAACGGAATGATTATTGATGCCGGTGGTTACTTTAAACTGTTTAATATTGTTTACTATTATTACAACCACTTAATAAAATTGACTCGAAGAAAAGTCTATTGGGAGTTAGTTATTGGTCTGTTATGGTCGTTCTCAATACTCTGGAGTTAATTCTGTGTCGAGAAACTTGTCTTTGAGGTTTCATAACAAGTTTTTTTTTCTGTCTCCCGCACATTCCATGGCGACTGAAAATGACTGGCGAAAAAAATCAGGTATTGAAAACCCTCAGCATTGCATCTCAGGCAGTTTCTTCACTTCTCTGTCCAAACCTTCGCATTTCCTTCTTTTTAATTCTTTTGTCTCCAAGACTCTGCAGTATTTATTCTCTTTATGATTATTATCGATATCCGTTTTTCTATCATGTGCTCTGGACGAGAAAATATTGCACTCTCATTCGTCACTTAAATTTTTTTTATGTTTTTACTCGAACTTTTCTTTCTGAATTGCTGCTGTGGTTGTCTGTGCTTTTACTCTTTGCGTAGTTTTGTCAGATTCACATAAAAGATTGTGTATCATCATATGCCTCGTCAAACGTGTAATGCCGGTTAGCTTTAACTGAGTTACATATGCTATTAACGTTACATTTTCTTTGTGCAATTTCCCTGTGCAATTAAACAACCATTTTTTTGGCTTCTTTCGTGATATTTCTTCTTTTCGCTTGCACCGAACTCTTCCCTCTGTGATCTATTTTCTTTCTTCTTTCTTTCCTTCTTTTTTGCACTTTTTCTACCCCTTTTTCTTGTCTATTTTCCATTGCCTTTCCATTGTCATACTATTTCAGTATTGACTATCACGTCACATTCCCCAGACACCTCACATCGACAATCGACCTCAAGAATAACAAGCATACCAATAATTTAAGCAACGTATCACAAAGTACTTCACACCATAAAACAAAAGTAGGAGAAAAGCAATATGATAAAATAAACAATAACAGTTTTACACTACATCATCCAAACGACCTTAGATGACGCGAAACATCTATTAAAATTTCAAGCTCTGTACCCTTTACACACCTTGTACGAGACACAGCCACAACCTCGAGAACAGGTTTTCATTCTCGTCAAAACGCGGCTACAGGTTGTGTGTGACGCATTCTCGTGTCGTATTTTCTTTCATTACGAAAACATAGAACAAAGACTGAAGACAAGGACCAGGTTACCGTATTTGTTTGTTGGATATCGAATTTGTGGTTTGTGTACAAAGTCAGGTCGATCTGGTGTGTTAGTAATCTCCAGAAATGGGCTGGTGCATTATTCATCAGTTCTGTAGTTTAATGTTCATTTTCATTGTTATCCTGTTACTGTTATTTTTGTCATTAACAAAGGTCGTGGTATTGTCATTATTATCATTATTATCGTCGCTATTATCGTTTTTATTTCATATCGATGGTTCTTTCATAATCATTAATGCCCTTTCGTTATTATAGAGTATTAAGAGTGGATGCAGTCTTGAGATCATAGTCCCTGAGGCCAAGTAGCAAATGTCTTCTTCCTTAAAAACCTTTCAGCGATTTCTTGCGATATGCAGTAATCATAACAATATCCATGTCATTTCATCTCTTGAGCAAATTGCTTTGCCGTTCCACGATAACTTCCGTTTTGCGCTCGGAAATTCGTACTTTTCAGTTCCCTCTATTTCTTGCACATATGGAATTGCAAGCAACACAATCATGAGAAATTTATGCTCTTTGTATATCACAATAATATCATTTCTACTGCTTGGTGTGTCTGAACGAGAAAACGCTGCAATATCATTTTTCTCTTTTTTGGTTCTTGTCGAGGACGTGTTATCACTTGAGACCCGTGCTTTCCCTTCCTCTTCACCCTGGGCATTTTTTCCTTAGTAGTCATGCATGTATTTACACTGGCTTTACTGCACTTATACATGAGGCAGTTGATCTTTGTTATTTACTTTTGTTTTTACCCTCGTGTTTTGTTTTTTGTGCTTATTCCTGTTCACATTATTATAACATCTTTCACCATGCTATTTTTTTTAACCAGATACGTTTTCTGTTCGTAACACAAATTAGTCTTATATAAATGTTTCCCTTCATTTGTTGGTTCTCAGTTATCTCTCTCTCTCTGATTCTATCTTTTATTTTTTTATGTTCTT
>NC_051387.1:48284818-48289818 GCF_015228065.2 Penaeus monodon
GGCGCGTTGTTCCCGTGGGCAAGGAACTTCATCTCGGTTGCCTGCAGGTAGTAGATCAAAGATACACATTTGCCAATCCAGGATCCGTGAGAGGCTTTCGTTTCCTTTATTTCGTTCGTTGAAAAACCCAAGCGTCATTTCCGGAGGAATGTAATGCGTAAAGTTGGTTGATAATTATGTCCATTTCCACCGGGGGTCGGATTTGGGTTGATTGATTGCCCGCACGCACACAAGCACTCCCCCTCGCATTCAGATATATAGACACGCACTCTAAAACGAAGAGCAGCCCATATACGAAACACACACACAAACAAAATAATACAAACGTATATAAAAACTGCGAATATAGGATGAGAGAAAACAGACTAATGTGCAAACACACACACACACACACACACACACACACACACACACACACACACACACACACACACACACACACACACACACACACACACACACACAACTAACTCACAGCAAAACACAGTGCATAACCATCTCAAAATCTCACCTCACACAAATACGTTTTCCACGTAGAAATAACCACGAAAACAATTATTAAAAATCGCCATGAAACAAACTGTGCCACACAACTGCTGAAATGAAACAGACAAACAAATACAGTTATAAACCATGATCACCAACATCATTCTGTCATGAATAAACAAAGCCCTTTTTTCCCCATGCTGTCGCCGCGCAAAAATTAATAGGAACGATTCATACAATGCATAAGCTCACGGAGTGGATGGGGCTTGTGCGTGGCTGTGTGTGTGTGGGGGGGAGGATTCAATAATGTCCTCCGGATTGGTAACTGTGTATCTCCGCTGTATTGGCAACCGTGTATCTCCGTTGGATTGGTAACTGTGTATCTCCGTTGAATTGGCAACTGTGCATCTCCGTTGAATTGGCAACTGTGCGTCTCCACTGGATTGGCAAATGTGCATCTCCGCTGAATTGGCAACTGTGCGTCTCCGCTGGATTGGCAACTGTGCGTCTCCGCTGGATTGGCAACTGTGCATCTCCCTCGTCAGCATCCCGCTACGCAAACTGCCTACTCAGGATGCAAAATGAAAGTTGATACTTGCCATTCTCCTTTCTTTAGTTCTGAACCGAATCGCCCAGTTGGGGATAGGCTTCTGAGGCAGAGAGAGAAGAAGGAACAAGAAAGAACGAAAAAAATGTGGATTATCTTTTTTGTGTTTTTTTTTTTTTTCGCTTCCATTTGCCTGTTTTGGAAAGTTATGTTTTGAGAAACAGAGAGAAAAATATTAATTTAGTTTTAAATATTTTACTATTAGTCTCAAAGGGTCAAAGAGAGACAACGCGATGAACTTTTTCCCAGACAAGTTCTCCTAATATTAAATAACTTCATGAGAGATAAATGGTGAGACAAGAAAGTTATGTAGTATATATTATATATATATATATATATATATATATATATATATATATATATATATATATGTTCGTATATGTGTATATGGAAGTATGTATGCATATATATTTACATATGTACAAGAGTTTCTACGTGCACATGCATAACACATAAAATTTAAAAAAAAAAGTTTTATAGGTTTCTTTCTCTCCCACTTTCTTCGCTCTGTATCTTATTTACCTCCTTTTTTCCTTTTTCTTACACTCTTCTACTTCTCTTACCCTATTCCCTGAAATGTAAAATAAACACAGCAAGGCATGAAGAGGAAAATACATTTAAAAATCAACACAAAGGCTAAAATAACCTTAAACCAGACCAGCGGCATCTGAGCCACCGGCACAGTCCTGCACGCAATACCTCATAATTGAGTATCTAAACCTCTATGACTGTAATCCCATATAACAAGGAATATGGCCGAGGAAAGCTTTCGCAATATCATGGAAATTCATGAGCAGGATTCATGCTGAATGAATTGTAAATGACGACACGAAGAACGAGAAAACACACGAATATGAGTTGGAAAATTAGGTGACATTTTTGCCGGTGGTTGATCAGATAATGAGGTCGGGTTTTGATGTATTCTGTGTAATTATTATTCATTTTTCAAGAATGATTTTGTTAAAAATTACGTCGAGTGAAATACATCGTAATGTATTTCTTTACTCAAAGTATTGCAAGGATAGAGCTAAAAATACGCTATTTACGTGAATCTATACCAGTATTATCGCAGTTATCAGTCCGTATGCTTCCACTCGGGATGCATTTGAAGCTGGGTGCAGAAGAGGAAGCAAGCCGCTCACCTACTGACCTTGGTGACTCTGGAAGGGGTGGGATTAGGGTAATTTAGTCGGGAAGATACCTTTTACCAAATTTGCCATAAATGTACAGGGCCAGATGCAGACTCCTCCATGATGTATTAGACTCCTCTATGATGTAAGGTTCGATTTGACAGCATATGATTGCATGCTAGTATTTTATGATAAGATGTGATGTCTCAAGAATAAGATTCAGTTTGGCATAATCTGGGCAAAATAATGAATAGATAAAACAGAATAGAAAAAAGTTCATGTATTAGCAAAAGAGAGACTTTGTTACCGGTTCGTTTTGTGGGGTATGTATGTGCACGTACATACTCATGTTCATATGCAAATATATATGCATACGTCCACTTACACATATACGAACATGGATACATATATAAATAATTTTCTTCTCTTACCATCTAAGTATCTCTCATGGAAATATTCTTTAATATTAGGAAAACCTTGGTCTGGGCAAAAGATGTCGTGTTGTCTTTTTTTTCACCCATTGACACTAAGAGTAAAATTAATTAATAAATGAACACGAAATAAATGAAATTACTGAAAAGGTAAATTCTAAAACTTAATATTTTTCGTCTCAAAACAGGCAAAGGGAATCGAAAAAAACAACATATAAACAAACAAACACAAAAATAAACATCCGTGTTTAGTTTTTTCGTTCTTTCTTGTTCCTTTTTCTCTCTCTGCCTCAGAAGCCTATCCCCAACTGGGCGATTCGGTTCAGAACTAAAGAAAGGAGAATGGCAAATATCAACTTTCATTTTGCATCCTGAGTAGGCAGTTTGCGTAGCGGGATGCTGACGAGGGAGACGCACAGTTGCCAATCCAGCGGAGACGCACAGTTGCCAATCCAGCGGAGACGCACAGTTGCCAATTCAGCGGAGATACAAGGTTGCCAATCAAGAGGAAATTGTTGAATCCCCCCCCCCCTCCACACACACAGCCACGCACAGGCCCCACACACTCCGTGAGCTTATGCATTGTATGAATCGTTCCTATTAATTTTTGCGCGGCGACAGCATGGGGAAAAAGGGCTTTGTTTATTCATGACAGAATGATGTTGGTGATCATGGTTTATGACTGTATTTGTTTGTCTGTTTCATTTCAGCAGTTGTGTGGCACAGTTTGTTTCACGGTGATTTATTTTATTGAATTTCTGTTTATTTCTGCCTGGAAAACGTATTTGTGCTTATTGAGATGAGTGTTCACTTGCGTGTGTTTTCCTGTGAATGTAATTGTGTGTGTGTGTGTGTGTGTGTGTGTGTGTGTGTGTGTGTGTGTATGTGTTGTGTGTGTGTGTGTGTGTGTGTGTGTGTGTGTGTGTGTGTGTGTGTGTGTGTGTGCACATTGTTTTCTCTCATCCTATATTCGCAGTTTTTATGTACGTTTGTATTATTTTGTTTGCGTGTGTGTTCGGTATATGAGCTGCTCTTCGATTTAGAGTGCGTGTCTGTATATCTTAATGCGAGGAAGAGTGCTTGTGTGCGTGCGTGCGTGCGTACCGCCTCTCCTCGAACCACGAGTCAACCCAAATCCGACCCCCGGTGGAAGTGGACATAATTATCAACCAACTTTACGCGTTACATTCTTCCGGAAATGACGCTTGGGTTTTTCAGCGAGCGAAATTTCGGAAGGAGAGAAGTTCACACGGAGACCGCGGAGAACATGAGCGAAAGCCTCTCACGGATCCGGCACTTGGCTGGAGAGAGGAGCGCTTCGGAGCTCAGAGAAGACGCATCGCTAACCGCATTTTCTTTGGGACTTCTTTCGTGTGGGGGGGTTGGTGGGAGGATGTCGTGTGTATTTGTTTGTTTGTTTGATGTCTGTCTGTCTGTGTGATTGGTTTTACATGATGCTATGAATATTCTTTTTTTCGAAGAGATTTTCTTTGATGTGTGTGTGTGTGTGTGTGTGTGTGTGTGTGTGTGTGTGTGTGTGTGTGTGTGTGTGTGTGTGTGTGTGTGTGTGCATTCGTGCATTTATGTATGTAAATAATCCTCGACGTGTTCTAATAAAGCAGCAAAGCAAGTCAGCTGCAGTGCTGCATCAAGGTTGGTATTGGAAACCTGTAAATAAAAGCAATATCTTGCTAAAAGCTCATGCATTTCCATTTCCCTCTACAAGCCGGTATTTTTGTACATATTTCACGCCCGACCGACCCCAGCCGTAAGTTTCTCTGTGGAGTGTAGAATGTGGAATGTTCTCCCGACCGACCTCCACTTCCGCAGAGGTTTAAGTGGCCCATCGCTCACCTCTTTATTGACGGCACCGATAAGCTATTAGTGTTATTTTTAAACCTGCCGAGAGAAAAAATGGGGGGCGATTGTGCGGGTCATTTGCTGGCTTTTCAGTGTTTACTTTTTCTCTTTTTATTTTTTTCTCTGTCTGTCTGTCTGTCTGTGAATATATATGAATATATATATATATATATATATATATATATATATATATATATATATATATATATATATATATGTATGTATGTATGTATGTATGTATGCATGTATGTATGTATGTATATAAGTTTTATAGATAGATAGATAGATAGACATACATATACACACATATGTGTGTGTGTGTGTGTGTGTGTGTGTGTGTGTATGTATTCATGTATACACACATTTAGTGCGTGCGTAAGGTAAATGACCAATACTCGTATTAGCTTAACATTAATCTTATCAATCATATTAACTAAAAGTATTTTTCCAAAAGACACTGCGCGCATAGAATTTCCCCTTCCATGA
>NC_051387.1:48302318-48309818 GCF_015228065.2 Penaeus monodon
AGACATGCGTCCGGCGTTTCATTTCCTGTCTGGTTTCTGGTTTCCGAATTGACTTGCTTCTTGGCAGAAACTGTACACTGAAAACGGGTGTGATACTGAGTATCGTGCGAAATTCTACTTTAGTCAATGTGCTTGGCGAAGCTATTCTTGCAAACCAGTTTCCACAAACTCCTTTCTTTCTTTCTTTCTTTTCTACAGCGATGGTGGGCTCACACTGTTTCAATGGAAGTTCTTGTAGCTCTATCTTTATATTAACTTTCAAAGAGTTGTTCAGTAAATGTAGAGTGGGTTTTACAAAATCTCCGAATCTTCTCACAGGTGCAATAGGTAAACCTCATGAATCTTCGCTAAATATGTACCAACGGGCCACCTTTGTATAATGGTCCGCGTATTATTTTTCTCGAGCAGTTGCTAGTTTAATGAGGAATTACCGTATGATTAGAACAACTGATAAGGCAATCATTAGCTACTGGAGTAACCATCAGTCAGATAAAAGTAAATAATAGTATCCCAGTACAACTCTTGGTCTACTGGCACAAGGAATAACTTACCAAGTCTAATAGAACGATTATCGATCCAGTAGCCTTATGACTAGTCAACCAGACTAACTGCAAGTGAATTAGAGAAACTGCTTGACGAACCTAACCGTAGCAAACGCGAGAGTCGGGAGAGACATGGATAAACAACAACTTTGAGAACATCACTAGCCATCTGCTTTAAACACATTTGCTACCGGCAGGAGTTACCCCGGGTTGTGTATGGCTCTCACTGACTGATAATTAGCTTGTTAATGTCAAAGGCAACTTCAGCTCCATTGGTTAAGTTGTTTCGGTACTTGCCTTTGGGAGCAAAGTGTTGGTACTACGTTGTTGAACTTTGTCTTCCAGTAGTTTCAAGTTCCCAGCTCATTATTGTATCTAATTTGGGTTGTTGAAAGGAGTGATAGTAGGCGGGTGAACTCTGGTTCTTCAGCATACTAGAACAGAGAATCAAGTAAACAATTGTAATATATCGGTGTAAAGAATAATAATTCTGTATTAATTATAATGGCAGAATGAAACTGATGTAAAACGTAGCGCTATCGACCTTTAGAAATGCTTTCGAACAAGTGCAGCTATGATTTTTCCCTTTGGTCTTGACAAATCGGGATAGGACCCCACTAAAAGCCTGTCTTTGTTCAAGAGCCAGGTAAGCTTTGCTGTGATTGGGCTATATTCATGTGCAACTATGATTTGCAACAACCGCATGTCCTGGTGATTTGATTGCAGGATCACTGATATATACACAGACACACATACTTATGTGTGTCTGTGTGTCACTGATATATACTCACACACATGCATATGTGTGTGTGTGTGTGTGTGTGTGTGTGTGTGTGTGTGTGTGTGTGTGTGTGTGTGTGTGTGTGTGTGTGTGTGTGCTCGTGTGTGTGCGTATGTGTGTGTGTACGGTACATATAGATAGATAGATAGATAGATAGATAGATAGATATTCATTTATTTATTTATTTATATATGTATAAATATATGTATATGTAAGCATATATATATACATATATATACTAATACATATGATGATTCACCGAAGATAAAAAGAAGAATTCCATTGCCAAAAACGCCACAGTTGCTCTCAATAACATCTGGAAAGACCGTGGCATTACCTTACGACAAAGCTGAGGTTATTGATCTCATTAGTTTTCCCAATTGCGTCATGTGGTCCTGAGTGTTGGGTGCTGAAGAAGATAGACAAGAAAAAGGTCAATATTTTTGAACTGTGGTGTTACAGACGAGTACTACGTATTAACTGGACAGAGAAGAAGACGAATGATGAAGTGCTGAGAAAAATGAATTGTAAAGACCAGCTGTTGAACATCTTGAACAAAAGGAAACTAAAGTTTATTGGTCATGTGATGAAAAGTAAAAGTATTGAGAAAAACATGCTGACAGAGATGGTGATAGGAAACAGAGGAAGAGGCAAACCGAAGACAAGACTGGGCGACAACATCAAAGATATTTGCGGGCTGACGATGGTACAAGTGGAAAGAAAAGCGCAAGATCGAGTTGAGTGGCGAAGGATGGTGGAGAGGTCCACGGCTGCTCAAACATGAGCATACCGTTATTGATGATGATATACATATATATATTACCAACACACACACAGACACACACACACACACACACACACACACACACACACACACACACACACACACACACACACAGTATATATATGTGTGTGTGTGTGTGTGTGTGCATGTATGTGTGTGTGTGTGTGTGTGTGTGTGTGTGTGTGTGTGTGTGTGTGTGTGTGTGTGTGTGTGTGTGTGTGTGTCTGGATGTGTGTGTGTTCGAGAATAAGAGTTCAAAACTGCTTTCGTGCAACAAGGAGAGGTGCAAAAAGACTCCTTAGCGGAGAAGCCAGCCAACCATGACAAAAAGATTAAGAAAATTTACCTTACGAGAGAACCAAAATATCACTTTTGAAATCTGTTATGAAATACGTGTTTATAATGCGAGAATTGGAAAAGGTGAAGACAAAACCTTTTAAAAGACTTCCTGTCCGAATTGAAGCTAAAATGTACAGAGAGAAAGATTCATGAGATGAAGCAGGATATAACAGAGATAAAAACGGAGAGAAATAATACAGAGTGTGAAATTAAACTCGTCGTAGAAAAAAATAAAGCAAAAGAAGGTAAAACAAATGAATAGGAAACATCAGGTGAGACAGTGTGTGTGTGTGTGTGTCTGTGAGAGAGAGAGAGAGTTTGTGTATGTGTGTATGTTTGTGTAAGTGTGTGTATGAACTTTACTAAGTGAATCATTTAGTCGAAGAAAAACTAATCCTGATTAATGAAAAGCAAACAACATGAAAATAATCAATGACATGATGACTAGTTTACAAAATGAGGAAATTATTATAATACATAGTGCATTCACGGGTGAGAGACCAAAGCATAATAAGATTAATCTTTTTAAAAATAATAATAATAAGCTAAAGGAGACTGAAAAGTTTAACGGAAGGTTGTTAACCTTTGGCAGAAACTGCGAAGAAAGAATAAAACAAAAGAACTTGGCAAATAAACGAAAAAAAAACAAAAAAAAAAAAAAACATCAACAGAGGCAAACAACATTCAGTTTAAGGATGCATGCGTGATCTCATAAAATGTAGCCTTAACTTTAACGATATAACTTTCGAAGGAAATGCCAAAGAAACAACTAAAGACATTACAACGAACTCAGCAGTCATCAAAGGCAAATAAACGAGTAGATGAATAATGAAGACTAGGAATAAGATATTTTAGAATTAGAGATTCACTGTGCTATCACTACGGAAAAAATAAGGATCCTAAGACCGGGAATTTCAGTGTTGGGTGTGGAATCTAAATCTCAAAGGAATTATGACTGGAGTAGTTTTAAGAATGTAAGAATAGTAGACATTTGTGTTGTTGTTTTTAATGAAAAAGGCTCTGATTTTTTTTTTTTTTCAAAGATGGATGGAAAAATACTTTAGCATATTTGCATGGAAGATCGTCGAAAACCAAAGCTAGGAGAGAAAAAAATTGGGAATGAAAGTAAATTAAATTAAAGCATTTTTCCTTGCGGGAAAATGTGCTATCGTACAGTGCCCAAAAATCATATCAAGGAAACACACACACTCAGAGTGCCTAAGCTGATGACCAAAGCAGTTTAATAATGTGTCAAAGTATACTAGAAACATAACCCAATGTGCTGAGAAGTATTTAAAGAAAATTAGATCTCTGGTTTAACTCAACAAGTAGTGAAAGAACGAGGGTTGAATCAAATCTATCTCTCATTAACATACGTTCCTGACAACGGACAAACGGTTTACCCAATAGGCGGTTTTAACCAACTTATGTGAAAAACATAAATAATCTAAAAATCAAATAATAGTAGAATCAATAAGTGATGTAATATTACGGAATGGCTAAGGGTTTATTGCGATAGTGTATAGATGTTGCGAAAAAGATGTTAAAAATGCAATGTGAAAAGATTTGTTTAACGTTGGATATACGTATTATAAACTGTCAAAGACAAAAACAGTAAAAAGAATATTGGAAGAAATCGGTGGTTAGCAGAGAATATAAGTATATTTTGTTTTTCAATCCTTATATTTGCTTGAAGTAACAACATCGGCAGTAATTTGTAATATAATAAACATTTAACTTATTTCAGGTATTGGATTCCATCAAAGGATGATATTAGCATATAGTTGCTCCCTTGTTTCAAGATGTTTAGAACACGCTAAGTATATTAAATCCTATACTAAAATTAAGTTCACTGCAGAAATTAATTCCATGATTAAAATGAACTTAGCTTGCAATGTATCAAAATGCACATCCTTTAGCACCAAAGGCTGTATTAAGTTTCGCATAATTGCCGTTAAAGACGGCATAGCGCCTATTCACAACTCTGCATTCGCAAAGTAAGTGGCTCGTTGTATTAGTTAAGGACACTGCGACGTGATTTCCTAATCTCAGAACTTTTCTTTTTACGTGCGAAATAGCTTCTAATGATGGAAATAGGGAATCTTGCTGATAATGTATGCTTCGTAGCAAAAGGCTGATGTGAGTTCGGCAAATTAGGCCGGTTAAGAGGGTCATAGGCTTGAGTCATATCGGATTCGGAAGAGCTAAGTGGCCTCGTTGTATTAGTTAAGGAAAGTGGGGGAAAATGTGTCCTAATATTCTAGGATTTTTTTCTTTTCTTTTTTATAAGCGCCATGCGAAATTTTATTCTAAAATGAGGGAAAGGGGAAAAAACATCTATAATGATTAGTTATTGAGATTCGGTGAGTTAGTGAGAGAGAGAAAGATGAAGAGAGAGAGGGGGGGGAGAATGAGTGAGAGAGAAGAGAAAGAAAGAGAGAGGAGGGGAGGGAGGGAAAGAGAGAGGGGGGGAAGGAGTGAGAGAGAGAGAGAGAGAGAGAATCAAGAGTAGCAGATAGGCAGAAACCGAAAGAAATCGACGGACAAACAAATTTCCAAACACCAAAGGAAATTTAACGTCACCGCGTCTTAAGCTGGGTGGGCGAGTCTTGAGAAACCGCCGAGACTCCTCCGTTGATCAACATGCAATTCAGTGAGTTTTCATAAAGCATCAAAGGCTCAAAGAACTTCAAAGGCAAAGGAAAGCTTGAGTGTGTAGTGTATAGAAGGGGCGTGTTTGTGGGCGGGGGTGCGGTGTGTCAAGAAAGAGTAAATGAGTAAGTATAGGTGTTTGTGTGTGTGTGTGTGTGTGTGCGTGTGCCTTTTTGTGGATGGAGAGGGAGAGAGTTTGTGTATGTCTTTGAATGTGTGTATGTGAGTGTACGTGATTTGGTTGTAAATTTATGAGAGCATATGAGTACTACGTTTGTCTTCCGAAAATCTGAACTTAAAAAAACAAAACAAAAAAAAACTAATACCTTCAAAAAAATAAAAAAATAACGAACAAAAAATCTATACCTTTTTTTTTTTTTTTTTTTTTATCAAGCTATTGAAAAATAAAACCGTGCCTCTTCATTCCAGCCCGAACGAGGTCACGACCTCCCCCCCCCACCCCCACTCTCGAGAAGACGGTAAATCAGAATATCTCAAGAAAACGATAGTAATTATTCCTCAAGACGTTTGATCGGAAGTCGGAATGCAGAAGTCTGTCAGCTCAAAAGATATTGTGTAATGTAACCTTCAACGTGAATGAAGGTATAGGTAATCAACCTTTTCAATTGCTTGTCAGTCTTAAATCATTGATGGTTCATCGTTGATTTTTTTTTTTTTTTTTTTTTTTATGACACGTAGGATTATTATGATAAATGAAAATGCGTTGTCTCCAGGTAGATTCTTCTTTTTTCTATTTTTCTCTTTCTAAATATAAAAATGTGTGTGTATATACATATTAGGGGAGGCAAAATTGCACCAACATTCACTGATGAGGCAACATATCTATATCATTTGGATTTCATGTGCTTCAGGAATGGAATCCAAGAAGATTTCGATTTTTTTAAAATAAACTGCTTTTGATTATAATGGATTTTGTGTGTATGTGTGGATAGACAGAGAGAGAGAAAGAAAGAAAGAGAGAGAGAGAGAGATTTCTAAATTCTAAAATTTTAGATCTCCGATTTCTAGTGAAGAATACGTCTTTGTCTAGACAAAATCATGAAAAGATTCAGAACCAAACGTAAAAATTCCAGCTCAGTCCAGTTTATAAAAATACTGATGTTTAGGCAGCTAACGAACACAATGTGATGTATGTATATCTGTATCTGCTTGTGTGTACGCGTGTGTGTGAGAGACGATATCATGAAAATTGCCAATTCAAAAATGAAAGAGTATTGTAGTTTCCTTCCAGACGTGTATTCTTTCCATTCGTCATTATATTTCTCTTTGAGAGCTTTCCTTTTCCCAGAATCAACAAGAATAAAGCCTTTCTTTAATCCAACAGTCAAAGAAACATCATTTCATACAGAAGAATATTTGCATTTGTTATTCGGATGCAGAACGGTATTTATCCTACATAATAAAAGAAAAATAATAATAAAAAAAAAAAAATCTATTCCATGCGCGTTCAGAAAGACACACACACACTTACATGCATATATGTGTATGACAGGCATATTACAGGTGCATCTATATATATATATATATATATATATATATATATATATATATATATATATATATATATATATATATATATATATATATATATATATATAAGGCCTTTTTTGTAATATTTCCGAAACCCGTAACACTTTAATACACGATGATACATGTTTGCCCTTTACGTGTACATTATTGGAACCAGTTGAAACATCTCACTTTGTATCAAAGCGTTTGCTTTCAATTCGATACGTTTGATATACTCCGGCCAGCCAATCAGAGCGCGGTATTTTTCAGATATATTTCAGACACTCTCAGATAGTTATTTCTATTTTCATTTATTATGAATCACATCGTCAATTTCTTGATAAAACTTTTTATTGCAAGAGTGCATAAAATGTTTCTATGCTGTTTTAGTAGTAGATCAAATACATGTTCACTCTACATGGGTAAGATTTGAAGTCATTTTTCACGGTCAGCTGGAACGACATGGTAAGAATTTCCAACGTGTCCGAGTCATATGACGTGGTATTGGCTTCGGTGGGATGAATCTTCAAACTCATTCTGTACCTTGATGATATAACCTTCCAGGCTCAAAAATATCAAAGAAAATTCTGTATATCTTGATTTGTAAGTCAAGTGCATGTCCGTCATCATTGGAATTACCCAGTTGCCTGATTTGGACACAGAACTCACTCGCGGTGGATACAAGATGCAAAACCTTATGCAATTTCCACTTTTCACATAAAGAACAATGTATATAATAAGGAAAAAACATTTTAACAGAATCTGAGAAATACATTTAAACTTTCCACAGCCTTGCAAAGTGGAGCGGGGTGTGTATAAACATTGTAAGTTGCAAAGTAGTCACGTAGTTTTTTCCATTTTATTTGAAGCTT
>NC_051387.1:48327318-48332318 GCF_015228065.2 Penaeus monodon
GTGTGAATACACAATAAGGATGGCACCATTAAGGCACTGTTTATGGGTGGCCGACTGAGCTATAAATCAGTCTTATGAATACACACACACTACAAAAATCTGGCATATTGGAGGAATATGAAAAAGGGACTAGTTATTTATGAAAGGAAGTATTAATGCATCTTATGTTGCGCTGTTGATATGTTGGGGGAAACATATGGATTCCGTGTGGTATCAGATACTGTGCTAACAGGCTGTGGGACTATGGAGACCTTTACGTATCCGCAGCAAATTGATTAACTTGAATTTAAGTATAGAAAAGAAATGAGAATGAATTCGTCCTTACATACCAATGGTACCAATTAGCAACATAATGGCGGCAATCAACTACTCACACGACCCATAGTTTGTACAAAGTGGTTTAAGGTATAGGCACTCCTTTAGTTAACAATCTGAACAACAACCATATTCCATATCGCATACAATACAGGAAATGGACTAGTCTCATTATGATGAAACATAACACCAAAATCGACAACCAGCGAGTTGATATCTGTTTCACAAGTTTAGGAAGTTTTAACGATATTGTGGGGTACGTAGCGCAGTCAGATCAGACCGTAGGCATATCATTCCCAAAGGACACTACAGAGTTAAGAGCTTAACGATAACCTGACGGCTTGTTGAGTGCATGTATTTGCTGTATCATAAACAACTTACAGCTGCCTCAGAGTTGCAAGTCGCTTAACCAGTAGATACAGATTTGATACAAGTTCAGTTGAAGAGTAAATTAGCTTGCCATTTTATTTTCAAGTCGACGCCTCAGAATATTATGGAACTGAAAAGTTAATATATATAAAAGATAAACAAAATGCGAACATGCTATCCCACCCTTACACTTCGTAATACAGAATGGAAAATGAGAAGCAGGTAGATATGAGAAAAGAAGAATAAATGAGTAACAATAATAAGAAAGTTGAGGAAAAAATGGAAAACAAAAGAAACTCAAAGAACAAAGTAGCGGAAAGAGGAAAGTAGATTCATCAAGAAAAAAAAGGACGGAGAAATTTTGAAGTTAAAGAATATTACAGAAGACCACGTAAAAGTCCAAGCTTTCCTGCCAACTCTCGACTTCAAATACGAGTACCATGACGGGATAAAACGTCAGCCAGCATTGGTGAAGACAACCACTTGTTTTGTCGTCTTTATTCCAATCACTCCTATTATTCTCCTATAGGCCTCGTCCTAAGTCTTCAGCGACAGCAGGATTCTCGATCTGGAGAGTAGATGGCTAATCAATCATAGTAGTACCCATCGCGTTAACACCTAATCAGTAACGATGAATTCCTTATATACTGAAATGAAAACATTTTTTTTAAGATTTAACCAAACTTAATGTTTTTTTCCTCATTCACGGATTCGAAAAGTTTGTACCGAGATTCGATTCCAAAGATAAACTTAATGATACTGTGTATTTCTAATAAAATAGAAAGCAAGACTTGTAACCTCTTTTCTCGAAAAGGGTGTAATATCAATGTTGTATATAAACCTCAAGTTTTCTTCAAAATTTCGTCTTTTCATCAACAAAATATGAGATGCCGGTGTTTCCTTAGTAAGGTCATAACAAAAGGCTTGACTGAAAGACTTAAAAACTGCAGTGAAGTCATTCACTCAAGCAAAGTAGGCCCTAGTTATCAAGAATAAATGAAATGAAATTTGATGATAAACTGATTTAATTAAGATCACTAATTATACATCTTATAACAGTTTTTGATAAAATATGCTTGTGTGTGTATGTGTTTGTGTGTGTGCTTGTTTGTGTTTGTTTGTGTGTATGTGTTTGTTTGTGTGTGTATTTGTTTGTTTGTGTTGTGTTTTGTGTTGTTGATTGATTGATTGATTGATAACGTTATTAGCAAGTATAACAAAAACAGTTTGACATACACAAAAAAAAGATGGTGAGCACCTGAGACCAAGTTCTCTTAAGGAGATAACCTTATTATAAGAATTAATGTGTATTAAACACTCGCAGGTGATTGAGCATAACAGTAAAAAATATAAATATACAATATTCATATATAACAAAGGACAGACTAGTAGATCGGCTAAGTTATAATAAAAAATAATTTTATTCATAAAAAAAAACACTGAAATGATATATTGCACAAGATTATTCTATATATACACACATAACATAACAAAGACAGACATAGATGATAAGTTTAATAAAATATCATTTTATTATAAATAACAAACACTAAAATATATATGCACAAATTATGTCTATATACAACATATACATACCTACGTAACACATACATACAGTTATACATACAAATAAACATATACCTATACACAAACATATGTATACAATACATATACATAAATACACACATACATACATATATACATATATATGATATATTTATACACATATAATACATATACATGTACATACACACACACATATATATATATATACACACACACACAAATATGCTTATATTAACCTTACATGCATTTGCATGTACACATACACATATACTTATAAATGTATTACATAGATACATTGTACACTTATGTAAACATTCGTGCAGATGCATGAATACCCGCTGTTATGTACCTGTATATATACTTATTCAAACTACTTTTTACATTTGTCCTAAACATTCACTCTGACATGTGTAATAGGTGGGTCTTCAACGATTTTTTGAGTGACAGCAGTGACGGAGCATTGTGGAGATGTGAGGGCAGATTATTCCATACACTTACCCCATGATATAAAATACATGTTTTTGATTGGTTTGAGCCTATAGTTGGGTGCTTTAAATCATTTCTGAACCGGAATAAGTTATTTTCGTAAATATTGATACATTTAAAAATGAAGAGAGCACAAAAGTAGGTGTTTATATCTCTCAGCTTCAATAGTTTCAGTGTTGAAAATGCCCCATTGGTATGGTCATATTTGCCTAATCGAGCAATTGTTCGGATTACTCGTTTTTGGGTAGTTATAACGGGCTTTAGCGTGGTTTCATTGACAGCTCCCCAGACAGTGTTGCAATATGTTAGATGTGGATAGATTAATGAGAAATATATGCATTTACGGGCATTAATTGTGAGAAAACCACGCGTATGGTACAAGATACCACACTGTTTATTAATTTTTTTGACGAATACTGGTCGTATGACTTTTCCACGATAATTTATCATCAATGATTACTCCGAGAAATTTAGTTTCGGTTTTCCTTGACAAGGGTTTATATTCTAATATTACCGGCAAAAGTGTAGGGGGAAGTTTCTCATTACGATTGAATATAACCTAATGGGATTTAACGTTTAGCGTCTGTTTGTTTGAAGAAATCCAATTACTGATAGTGTTGAGTTCTCTGTTGATGTTACTAATGAGTTGATTAATATCTTTACCTGAAGCATAGAGGTTATTGCCATCAGCATATAAGATGAATTCCGGATATGGGGATGTTTCTACCAAATCATTGATGTAAATCAGGAAAAGAAGAGGCCCTAACAGTGACCCTTGCGGTACACCATGAGATAATGGAAGGCAATCTGAATTGGATGATTAACCGTATCAAAAGCCTTAGATAAATCTAGACATACAGCAACAGTGAATTCGTTATTATCAAAGGCCTTGTAGATATGGTTTGTAAATGACATAACAGCCATTTCTGTTGATTTATTCCTCGTAAATCCAAATTGACAATCCGACAGAATACTGTTGCGTATGGGATAGTTTTCCAATCTGGTATAAATGATTTTTCCAGAATTTTACTTATTACGGGCAGAACTGATACTGGTCTGTAGTTATAAATATTGGTTTTGCAACCTGATTTCTGAACTGGAGTAACCTTTGCTGTCTTGAGTTTGTCTGGGTATATACCCGTAGTGAGTGAAGTGTTGCATAAGTGGAGCAGGGGACGGGAAATGGCAGGCAAAGTGGATTTAATCATTGGCGCTGTAATGCCATCATGGCCGGGGGCAGAGTTGTTCAGTTGATTTACTACTTCAGAGAGTTCGGATTCGGTTACGGGATTTAAAGATAGATTTGTGTTGTGCGAAGGCCCCATGAAATGAAGGGACATTGTTAATTAAGTTATTTGCAACATTAACGAAATAATTATTGATATAGTGAGGAATTTGAGTAGAATCTCGAGACTGACCTTCCTCTACTTCTATCGTTTGATTCTGAGATTTATTATTTCTGTTCAGAATTGAACTGATGATCTTCCATGTGTTCGTGCAGTTATTTGAGTTAGCCTTTAATTTTTCTGTATTGTATTTTCTGCGGGCAGAGCGAATGCACTTTAGTGAGATGATTACGCGCTCGTCTGAACTGATCTCCATATGTAATCGGCCGTTTTGCATATAGGCGCTGGAGCCTGTTCTCAGTTATAAGAGCCTTTATTGCTGAAGTTATGTAGGGTTTATCATGTGATTTTGGTTTGATTGATTTAGATTTTACAGGAAAATACTTATCATACCCAGCTGAAAAAATAGTGATAAAGTTATCGTAAACTATATTAGGGTCATTTGAGCACAAAACTAAATCCCAGCATACATTATCTAAGGAATCCCTAAATTGGCCAATTCTGGAGGACATTGATGAGCTGAGAATCAATGAAATAGTATTTGCAGTCTGGATTATCGAGGCCTGAATTAGACCTGAGAATTATGTCTGGGTCAGTTTGATTTGTGACATCAGAGGCACTGGGTGGAAAATTATAGTAATTTACTTTTTCCAAGTTATCCAAGGATGTTGCATAATGGAGAGTATTACACAATTCGAGATCACTAACATCGTTGAACGGAAATATGAAGGTATCCATCATAAAATGGAGTCTATGATAACGTTAACCTCAGTAACCTTACTATGGGTGTGTGTGTTGTGTGTGTGTTTTGTTTGTAGTGTGTGTGTTTGTGTGTGTGTGTTTGTGTGTGTGTGTGTGTGTGTGTGTGCGCGTGTGCCTGTGCGTGTGTGTGTGTGTGTGTGTGTGCGCGCAGATAGA
>NC_051387.1:48347318-48352318 GCF_015228065.2 Penaeus monodon
TCATTATAGTTATCTTTATCAATCGCATCATCACTATCATCATTATCGCCATCATCGATGATGGATATGCAAATTATACCACAACCAGCTAGAATGACCCAAAAATTCTTCTATAAACCATCGTTTTTATACTTCATTTATAACTCATGTATTCCTCAATTTTAATTATTTTCTTTGGTTATTTTGTCAGGATGACGATACTTTACTTTCTTATTTTTGTACGAAGTGTTATATATGTATATGTCGTATTACACTGAGTATTGGGAAACAGACGAATCTATGTGAAATATGATAGTTTGCCATACGAAGTATTAGTATTCGTTGTTGCACCTGCAACGCATTCTCTTTGATTCAAGGGTTATCTATTATATTCACTGGCACCGTATTATTTAAGGATAATATCTTGGAATACCAGAGCTAATAGCGGACACGTGGCACTGTGGCACCATCTGGACATACCTGTCAACATATATATATATATATATATATATATATATATATATATATATATATATATATATATATATATATATATATTTTTTTTTTTTTTTTTTTTTTTTTTTTTTTTTTTTTTTTTTTTTTTTTTTTTTGTGTGTGTATGTGTGTGTGTGTGTGTGTGTGTGTGTGTGTGTGTGTGTGTGTGTGTGTGTGTGTGTGTGTGTGTGTGTGTGTGTGTGTGTGTAAGAAGTTTGAGAGAGATCGAGAAATGAGCGAGATTACTTTTCAAGGAACAAAGAAGAATGAAGTAAAACGAAAGCAACTGAAGAATACAATCAAGTTGGAGTGCGTTGAGTTATTATAGATGGATGAGAATTATTGAATATGGAATCATTTGGGACTTAATATATCAGGAAGTTTATTATGATTATATTTATATTTATTATATATGTAATCTTTTGTGACTTAATATATTAGGAAGATTATTATGACTATATTTATATTTACTTATTCAAAATTTAATTATTTGTGACTTAATATATCTGGAACCATTTTATGATTTTATTTGTTAAGTTTGATAATACCCTTCTCTCAAGTACCATTAAGGATTAAGTTCGATCATAGTAACTTATGTGATTCTATAGATAGTGTGTATTCCTAATGGATAATCTTTGTTTTATTTTATTTTATTTCATTTATCTATTATTATTATTTGTATTTATTTTATTTATTATCTATTTATCTATTTATTTATTTATTTATTTATTTATTAGATTCCACACTACATGATAAAGCTGACGAATACAGTGTTTCACAGAAATAAGGAAAATATTGACTTTACTCTTAAGGGGAAAAGGGTGGGCGCTTCATATGATCATCATTAAAACCAGTACCATCAATATCATCACATCACCATCATCACTATCGTCATCGTCATCGCCAGCATCATCACCATCGCCACTACCACTGTTACGGCCATCCTCACCACAATTATAATTTCTATCATAACCACCATCACCATTATACTCATTACTTACCAATCATAAATATATCTCTTCCTCCTCTTTCTTCTCCTCGTTTCCCACATCATCATTATCATCTTTTCTCCTGTCCCACATTTATTTGCTACGATCAGAATTCAATAGATTTCAACTCGTAAGAAAAAAAAATCACAGATGTAGGAAGTTTTAAATCTGACATTTTTCGGTGACAGATTCTGAAGGTAAATGTAATGTATCTCGAGCAGCTGATATTTCGGAAAGTTGAGGTAAGTTTAGTAATAATCTTTTGCTGTGTTGAAGTTTGAGATTTTTTTCCACACTTAAATAAAAAAGATGTATACATATGTATATATATGTAGAGAGAGAGAATAAGAGAGAAAGAGAGAGAAACAGAGACAGAGACAGAGACAAAGAGAGAGAGAGAGAGAGAGAAACAGTAATATAGATATATAAATAATAATGATAATTTTTCGATTTACAAATATACGACCAAACGCAGATATTAATATATATATGGGCGATAAATAGATATATGGGCGGCTGGATAACTAGATAGAATTATAGATAAATATATAGATGCATTATTATTTCAATAGAGAGATTGATAGACAGACAGCCAGATAGACAAATTGATAGATGAATTGAAAGATAGATAGATAGGTACATGCATAGATAATTAGACAGATTAGGAAAGATGAACATATAAATAGATAACGAGATACATATCTACAAAAATAGATACATAGATAAATGGATAGATAAAGAAATAGACTAATAGATGTAGAAGTATATAGAAAGAAAGATATTTGCAGAAACATGTATATGTGTATGTGTGTGTGTGTGTATGAGTGTGTATGTATGTTTGTGTGTGTATGAGTGTGTATGTGTGTTTGTGTGTGTGTGTGTTTGTGTGTGTGTGTGTGTGTGTGTGTGTGTATGAGTGTGTATGTGTGTTTGTGTGTGTATGTATGTGTGTGTGTCTGTGTGCATGTGTCTGAGTGCATGTGTATGTGTGTCTGCGTGCGTGTGTATTTGTGTATCTTTTTTTCCTCATTCAAAAAAATGAAGCTTACAATTAGTCGAAAGAAACATTCCTCCAAGTTAAGAGCATGCTACAGATTATTCCATCGGTCGATAGAGACGAAAATCCCGAAAGAAAACACGAACCTACACCCTTCTGCAGTGTTTGAAATTGGTGAGACCCAACACTTGATTTATTGAATGGGAGTTTGAGTCTTGTGTTGTGTTATCGTAAAAGTTATTGGCCTTGTCTCGCTCATAGATTTCTGTGTGTGTGTGCGTGTTGTGTGTGCGTGCGTGCTGCGTGCGTGCGTGCGTGCGTGCGTGTGTGTGTGTGTGTGTGTGTGTATGTGTGCGTGCGTGTGTGTGTGTTGTGTGTGTGTGTGTGTGTGTGTGTTTATTATCATTTGTTTTTATGGGTGTTGTAGTTGTTACTATCATCATCATTATTATTATCATTATTATTATCATTATTTTCATTATTGTTATTGTTATTGTTATTCTGATAGTGATTAATAATTAATCATTATTATCATTATCAATATTACTACATAATAATAATAATAATTATTATTATTATTATATTATTATTATTATTATTATTATTATCATTAATTTTTTGTTGTTGTTGTTATTTAGCCAAGTATTTGGCTAAACCCCTCTCTGGCGCAGTGATTCCCACCTGAAGAACTCCGGGGACTTCATCAGACGTCTCCAGAATTCTGGGTGTAGAAATAAAAAGCTTGCCAGTTTTGATGTAAAATCTCTCTTTACCAATGTATTGTAATGCTGGTATTCATCCCCAGCAAATTCGAAGTAGCCGAAGTCCACGCATAACTTCACTAGGAGAACGAAGTTGTGTCTCGGCAGCGGGAGTTCTGCGTCTGGCATGGAGCTGGTGACCCTCTCGACTGCCCGGACTGCTCCGTCTGTGGGTACCTGGCCAAACGACGGGGAGCGCTGCCAATGCCAGAGGTGATCGGTCTCATCGGCACGCCTGGCTTGTGTACCTTCGGGAGACCTCTCATGGACGGGTTGCGGGGGGCCTCTTCCAGCAGGTGAAGGTCGTGCTTGCAACATACGCTAACGCGGTTCAACTCCGTTCACGAGAAAATCCAGTTCACCGTGGAGGAGGAGGAGAATCAGAAACTACTTTTCCTGGACACTCTGATCCATCGGGGTGACGAAGGCCTACGTTTCTCTGTATGCAGAAAGCCTACAAATAAAGATGATTATATCCATTACTACTCCGCCCTCAGCAACAAAACGAAATCTGGTGTTGTGATTGGCTTCTTCCTCAGGGCACTGAGGATCTGCAGCCCTGAATTTCTCGAGGATGAGGTTGCCTATATAATTAGTTCTTTCATGAAACACAAGTATCCCAGAGGCTTCCTGTTAAACCTCAGAAAGAAGGCGGAGAGCATACTTGTAAGAGCAGACCCCGCACCCTCTTCTAGTAATGTTCTCATTTTACCGTCATGCAACATTTCCCAGGCGATCAGCAGATACTTCGGCAACACAGTGAGAATCGCCAGCACATCCGGGGAAAAGATACATGACTTAATACGTGACAGAAAGCAGCCCGAAAGCAACCCTTGTAGTGTTGTGTATCGCATACCCTGCAGCGGTTGCGATACAGCATACTTTGGGGAAACAGGCCGTGGTTTCAGCACCAGGATCAGCGAACATCGAGCTGACATCCGTCACCACAGAACTTCCAATGCCATGGTGGTACATGTAGATGAAGGTCACAGTCAGGTATTTTGTCAGCTCACGCCTGATATATATTTTCTATGTAATTTCTCTGATGTATGTATTTCTGACGAAGACGCAATCGAAACCGGTCAAATACATCTCTTGTATTGTGAAGATATTCATTCTCATTCATACCTTTTCTACATTATTTTTTTATCATTCTCATTATTATTATTATTACTATAATTATTATTATTATTATTATTATTATCATCATTATCATTATTATAAACATAATAATATAGTCAGTATTATTAATATTATCATTATTACTATAATTATCATTATCATTATAACCATCATCATCATCGTCGTCGTCATCATTATCATTATCATCATCATCATCAAAATCATTATTATCATCATTACCATTATTATTAATTATCCTTACCCTAATCGCTATCATCGTTATTATTATTATTTTCGTTATTATAATTATCAATATCATTATCAAACTTACTATAATATTATCATATTTTTATTACATATTTCACCATGTGCACATTAGACTTGCCATGTAGAAAACAAGAAAAATTGCAAGATTCTGCAACACCAGGGAACATTCTAAACAGGATTGCACATCAGCAAGTAAATTTGGTTTCCTGTACAGAATCAATATGTTTTTTGTTCCGAAACCATTTTAGCAAAGAAATTACACTAAGGCATTTGTCGTAGCTTTTGAAATGATATCTAAATCAATAACATTTGTTGTATGATAGAAAATGTATATATTGTTCATAATATGAAAGAAATTTGAATCGTGCCCTTTGTTTCGAATTGTGCCGT
>NC_051387.1:48367318-48369818 GCF_015228065.2 Penaeus monodon
GGAGATGGAGAGGAAGGAGAAGGAGAGAGAGAGGGTTGAGGGAGAAGAAGATGGAGAAGAAGGACAAGGAGAAAGAGAAGGAGGAGAAGAAGAAGACGAAGAAGATGAAGGGGAAAAAGAAGAAGCAGAAGTATTTTAGATGATAAAGAAGAGGAAGAAGACGATGGAGAAGAAGAAGGATACGGAAAAGGAGGAGAAGAAGATGGAGAGGAAAGAGAAGGAAAGAGAGAGGGTTGAAGGAGGAAAGGAAGAAGAAGGATGAGGAGAAGAAGAAGACGAAAGAAGAAGAAGGGGACAAAAAAGAGGAAAAGGAGAAGAAAAAAAGTCAAAAAAGGAAAGGAAGATGAACAAAAAGGAAAAAGAAAACATGTCGACAGAAAGAAAAAGAAAAAGCAAACGGAGATATAAGAAAAAAAAAACAGAAAAAAGAAAAAGAAGAATAAAAAGAAAAAGAAAAAGTGTAATGATGTAAAGACAGTGCTGACGTAATCAAACGAGAATCAACTCTTACCTTTGCGTGATATGCAAGCACTACATGTTACAGATGCTGTCGAGAATATCATCAATCTCCTTCGCTCTTCTTATCAGTTACTGTAAACCTTTTTTTGCAACTTATTCCTTTCGTTGCAACATTCACCATTTTTTGTTCTACTTCCTTCTTCTCTATTCATCACTGCATTATCACTCCTTTCATTATTTTCCTTCTTTCCATCGCAACGTAATTCCGTTTCCTTCCCTCCTGTCTTCCTCTTGGCACGGTAATTATTCACACACACTCGGGCTCACAAGAGAGAAGGCTATGTTTCTGAGGCAAATTGGCTCTGTTGTGAATTCTGGTGGGGTAGTGAGGCTAGTTTGGCAGAACTTTTTATCATTTTCCTCTTTTTGAGAATTATGTTAATGTTTGGACCGACTGTGGTACGTGTTGATGCAAGATATTTTTAAAGGTATCATTTTTATGTAGATATGTGGCCTTGTGATTATAAAATTATGTGCACAACGTATGTATACGAACATATAGGGTATACATACACATGAATACTCACATTACTGCCTCTTGAACAAGGAAAAAAAATCGTGTGGCTTTCTTTAATAAGGAAATCCCTTTAATTTTGTTCAGTCTACAGGATTAACACAGCTCAATGAGAAATGAACTAAACAGTAAATATAATTTATGATGAAAACAAGGAAGACCAGAGATATAAGAGATTTTACGTAAAAAACGTATCACGAAAATAGTTTGTTTATCTACCAGGTTAAGTAAACGATCACTGAAGAATTTCTACACAAAACCCACAAGAATTAAAGAGTCAAGCTATTTTAAACCAGGTCAAAGGAATGTTATATAGATCCTTGTGTAAATACATTAATTCAACTCATGATAAGCGGTACAGCCTCGAATGAAGTGAATGAAGCTTCAACCCCCCCTCCAACATAAACTACAAAGAGTACGTTATTCAGGAGTTCGAGACGAAATTCGAAATGAATCTGTTTTTTTTTTTTTTTTTTTTTTTTTTTTTTTTTTTTTTTTTTTTTTTTTTTTTTTTTTTTTTTTTTTTTACAGCGATTGCTTTAGCAGCCCCCACCAGGTCCAAGTTCATCATACAGTGTTGTCAATATGTGAACCAGTTTCGTCTCTTGCATATGAAACAGATTCAAATAACAGTAATGGAGGCGAGTGCTTCGGACAAGAACCGGCACTGGCGGATCACCTTTTGGCAACGCTGAATGACAAACTTAAGAGTGGTTGCCTGTTCACATTTTTTTCTTATATGGAGAACAAGTGTAGCGAAAGAAAGAGGAGAAGGAGGACGAAATCAGAGAAAAGAAAGAGGAGGAACCCAACACTTAAAACATACAAAACGTACTTTATTTTTCAGCAAAAAATCACGCTAAAAAGAATTTTAAAAACGAAGCAAAAGTCGACTTATGAACTACTTCGAGATATACATTTACTTCCAGCCACTTGGCTCAAATACAAAGAGAAATAAGTTTACATTTTCTTCACATAACGATTTACGTAAATTCAATTCAATCTTTTATAAAATAATTATAATTAATTATCTTGTTCTATAATGAATATCTTAAATTATCACAAAAGTCAAAAAAGCCATTCATTTATTTTTTGTTTTTACTGCTTGATATTTTCTCCTTAAAAAGGCTATTCAGAGTGTTGTATTTATCATTATAGTAATATTAGTGATGATAATTATGACAAAAATAACAATAATTAACAATAATAATGATGGTGTGATGATAATGATAAAAATAATAATTATAATAGTAAAAATGATGATGGTGATATAATAATGATAATAATAATAATAATGATAATAATAACAGTAATAATGATAATGATAATAGTAATATCAGTGATGATAATGATGGTGATGATACTAATAATAATGATAATGATAATAAGGATGATAATACTAAAAAGATAAAAAGAAAATGTTAAATAAAAACGAAAAAAAAAGATAAATAACTTTTATGAATGTAA
>NC_051387.1:48382318-48387379 GCF_015228065.2 Penaeus monodon
GGTAACAATTAAGACACTGAAATAATGCAAATGACCCTTTCAAAAAGTCAAGGAAAAGGGTAAACAGGTGAAACTGGAAGGACTAATAACTGACTCCTTGGTGACTATGCACTTGTAGAGCCATCTATGTGTAAACCCAATAAATAAACTTGTATTGCAGTGGTTATCGCACGTATTCTTGCCATACGTGCCGATTGGGCTGAGAGAGTCTGCCAGTGAGTGGGTTCAGGGCTTATAAAGGGAAGGCTTTTGTGTCGTGTCTCGAAGGATGCAGAGAGAGAGAGGGAGGGAGGGGAGGAAAGAGGGAGGGAGGGAGAAAGGGGAAGGATGCAGAGAGAGAGAGAGGGAAGGAGGGAGGGAGGGAAGGGAGGAGGGTGAAGGAGGAGAGGGAAGGATGCAGAGAGAGGGAGGGAGGGAGGGGAGGAAAGGGGAAGGATGCAGAGAGAAAGAGAGACTGACAGACAGAGAGACAGCCAGACAGATAGAGACAATAATTAAAACCATGCAACAGAGACCTAATAACATATAAAAAAACAACTTAATTTTTCACTTTCTCACCAGCAAATAAAACTAATAACTCGGTAATATGTTCTTATTTTAACATTTCTATTTTCTTTTTCCTTTTTATCTTTTCTTCTTCTGTGTATTGCTGTGGCCGAGTATATAACTTCATAATAATAACTCAATCCCTAGCTTTCTCAACAACAAACAACACTATCACTATGATAACAATATTTTTTTATTTTTCTTTCTTTCTTTCTTTTTTCTTTTTTTTTTTCTTTCTCTTGAGGGCCCTGTAAACTGCTTCGGCTCAGAATATGAATAATAACTCTATAATAATAACTCAAGCAAGATTAGCAACTTGGTAACTTTTTTTTTATTGCTTCGCCTCAATTTTGAGTAATAACTCAACAACAAACAAGGCTAACAAGATAATTGTCTTTTTTTCATTTTATTTCAATTTTCCTCTTTCTTTCTTTCTTTTCTTTTTCTTTTTTTTCTTTTCTTTTTTCTCCCCCTCTTGTGGGCCCAGTGAACTGCTTCGACTCAGATTGTCAGAAACTGATGTCAACAATTTCTCGGAGTGCCAGCGACTCGTCGGGTGAGAAAAGTGGCTTCAAATTTCCACTCCGGGAACTTTGGGCGAAAAGGGAAAAAGGGAAAAAATAGAATATGAAAGAAGGAAGAAAAATATTGGAAGAGAAAGGGAAAGATTGGATAAAAGAGAAAAAGAACGAGGGGGTGATATAAGAGACAGGGGAGGGAGAGAGGGGAGACGCACATACAGAGAGAGAGAGAGAGAGAGAGAGATGAAGAGAAGAGGGGGGAAGAGAGACGGAAAGAAAGAAAATGGAAGAGAGAGCAAGACTGGATAAGAGAGAGAGAGAGAGAGATAGCAGACAAAGAGTGAAGCGGTTAGAGAAAAAGACAGATAAACAGTCAGAGAGTGAGAAGGAGAAAAGCTGAAAGAAAAACAAAAAAAAATGCACTGGTGTTGGCAACGTCAATCCGGATGAGGACGCCATGGGTTTTAGATTATCCAATTATCCACCTGAACAGATTATCCTTCTAGGAGTGACGTAGAGAAGACTTAAGGAGGGTTTGCGAAGGGAAGAGAAGTGGTTTTGGAAAACAGTTCCATCTTGAGATAATTGTTGGGAACTTTGGAGAATAACTAAGTGGATTGGGAATCGAGTGTGTAAATGGGAAATTGTTCGAATATTTAATGATCAGTTTGTTAAGGGGGAACCTGCTTGCATGTTTAAAGAACACACGGACATATGAGAAACCGCGCGTTTGAAACGACTGATTCGACACGTTTGAACAAATGGATAATTGAACGTAGTGAATAAAGACTTGATTTTCGATTGTAGTATCTTGAAAACAGCGATTTCTGCGATCGATGTTCTTTTTTACTCTTTTTTTTTCTTTTCTTTCTTTTAGAAATTTTTTTTTTTAAGAACAGCTAGATATTTATGAAACTATGGTACTTGGATCATGTATACTCTTTTTTTTTTAACGTAGTTCTGTTAGCCGCCGTGGTCTAGCAACATATACTTAATTGTAGATTTTCATGTTTGTGATGACTCTTGATGGTACTTTGGTCCCCAGTTCATGTAAGTACTATTTGAGTATTTAAAACACGTAGGGAACTGTAGTACTTTTATAGAACGGTTAGACGGTACATTAGGGAAACAGATGAATATTTAAAGAACTTTAGTGTGTTTGCTGAACAGTTAGGTACGTGGGAGAGTGTATTTTGGTATGCTTGCAGAACAATTGAATATAATGCAAACACTTCAACCTCTTGACGAACAGAGTCTGGGATCTATGACGTATTTGGAAAATGATTGGATATTTAAAGGGCTTTACGTATAATAATTAATATGGAAAACTATTTGGATGTTTGAAAAAAGTGACAACTCTGGAAAACTACTTGAATGAATGGAGAATAATTAAAGGTCTGAGAACAGGGTGCTTGGAGAACAAACTAGAAATGCTTGTCTCTTTGCAAAGTGTGTTCGTTGCTGATTCTGATTCAATGCAGATGTTATATCTAAGTATAACAGAAGTCAACAGTCAGCTGAAATGAACAAGCCAACTGTTCATGACTTATTCAAATCACTGAATCTGGAGAAGAGAAGAAAAGAGAATACATAGAATGCATTAAAAGTATTTTTAAATGTATGGTTTTCTTACTCTTTCTCTCCTTCCTCCTTCTCTCTTCCTCCTTTCCTACCCCATTCTTCTATCTCTCTTCCTTCTTTTTTTTTCTTTTTCCTCCATTTTCCTTCCTTCTCTTTCTGTGTTCTCCCCGTCTTCCTCCTCCCCTGTCGCTCTCTTTATTTGCCACTTGTCCTCTTCCTCCCTTCTCTCTTCCTCCTTTTCTGTCTCCTTCTCTTTCCTTTTCCTTCCCCTCTCTCGCTCTCCCCCCTTTTCCTCTCCCCCCTTCCCCTCCCTTTAATCGTCTCCCCTCTTCCCTTCCCCCTTTTCTCCTTCCTTCTTTAACCTCCCTATTCCTCATTACATCTTCCTCTCCCACTTCCCCTTTATCATTATATTCTCCTCTCCCACTTCCACTTCATTTTCCCTTCTCCTTATTACGACATTCATTCATTCTCCCTTCTCCTTATTCACATGCTCTTACCCGAAGATAACATTTCCTGCAATACAATGGATTTTGCAACATTTGGAGTACATTTTGCAACATATGGGCATAGAATTCCAGATGACGGGGAGAGAATGAGGCGTATTGTGGTGTATAAGGGGATGTTGCAATATCTGGAGGGACAATAGTTGAAAGCGTGGGTGAGGAGGTTGCAAGATGCAATATCTGGAGTGGGAGTTCAAGGATGAAAGAGAGGTAAAGGAGTTTATTATGTTGAGAGAGAGGTGGTTATATGTTGCAATATGTGGAATAAAGGAGGAAATGTGTTGAATGAAGCTCAACTCTGATATACTGCAATGCGAGACGTACTGCATGATATCACCCACGCTTTGTTGCAACTGCAATTTACTATCTGCACTGAAAACTTTTTTAGAATGCAATGAAATGATAAATACTATCAATGATCGTGACTTTAACACTTAGCTCTCATAAATCCTTGCATTAACTATTTTGCTTCATTTTTTTTTTTTTTTTTTTTTTAGCTCCAGAGAACAAACAGATCCTTTTACGTGTGTGATCTGCAACTACAGAACACGAAACTGATTATCAATATCTTCTTGGGTGCGTTTCGTACGACTAAATCAAATATTTATCCTGTATTTGCATTAAAGAAATTTAAATACTAAATCACCACGAGAGAGAGAGAGAGAGAGAGAGAGAGAGAGAGAGAGAGAGAGAGAGAAAGAGTGAGGGAGGGGGGGAAGGAGAAAAAAGGGAGGAAGAGAGACAGACAGACAGAGACTGATATTATTAGTATCCTTACGAAAGACCCATTTCTCGGAAATATTTCACGATATTCAATCTTCAGAATTATCACTACATCATCAAAGCCGCAAAAAAATATATACAAGTTAGCCATAAATATAACAACATACAGAACGCCAGCAAACCATCATAAATCTATCTCTCTGTTACATAATTGTCTAGCAAAGCCTGCTACAAAGAACACAAGTTAAATTCTTTGTTACAGATAAGAAAGAAGTACATAAAAGATACTGAAGGAGTATTTACATTTTTCATCTTAAGTAGAGATTTCGCAGTGCAGTCAAAGGAATCATTTACTGCCTTTTTCTCGCTGGCCAGACAACGCCATTGCGTCTGCAGTTGCCACATCGCAATTTATACATGCATACATTCACACTTACACATTAGCTATGTAAATATACATACAGACACACACACACATACACACATGTGTGTGTGTGTGTGTGTGTGTGTGTGTGTGTGTGTGTGTGTATATATATATATTATATATATATATATATATATATTATATATATATTATATATATATATAGTATTTATATATATATATATATATATATAATATATATATTTATATATTATGTATATAATTATATATTTATTTATATACATAATATATTATATATATTATATATATCTATATATATATATTATATATATAGTATTATTATATATATATTATATATATATTATATATATATATATATATACATATATATATATAATGTATGTATACATTGATTAAGTCCATGAACTGCCTTCTGTTATGACAAGGCCTAAAAGCATAGGGCCCATCCTGGCCATCTATTCAGCCAGGACGAATCTGTTGCAGCGGGAAGCATCTTTCTCTTAAAGGGATACATCGGTGCAGCTGATAATTCCGGCTGGATCGGGTGTTTTCCCTCTAAATGATGTTCAGCGCAACTGAATAAACGGTATCTGAGAGAAAGAAAGGAGGAAAGAGAGAGAACGAGAGAGGAGAGGAGAGGAGAGAGAGAGAGAGAGAGAGAGAGAGAGAGAGAGAGAGAGAGAAGAAGAAGAAGAAGAAAGAAAAAGAGAAAAGAAAAAAAGAAGAAGGAGCAAGAAGAAAAAAAATAAGAAAAAAAGGATTTCAATGGAAGGACAAAA
>NC_051387.1:48387479-48392479 GCF_015228065.2 Penaeus monodon
AAAACGGTTAATGAAAAAAACAAAAAATATTTTTTTTTAAACAAAAAACCTTTTTCGAACTCACTGATATATAGTATGAAAAATGTAAAAATATGACAAGTCTGTCACAGAACAACAAAGTTTCAGAGCAGTGCATGTAACAGGCCGCTGATGGGCCGTTTGGGGAAAACCCTCGGGGTTTTGAAGTTATAAAAAAACCTAACCCAAGATTCCCGGAGGAAAACGGCCAGTACCCCACCATTTTTTCATTTGAAAAGGGTACTGCCGGGGGACAGGGGCGCCGGATGCACTGTGAATAAATGGCCTCTGGCACGTATATAATGAAAATAAAATAAAAAAAAATTTTAAAATGGGAAAAAAAATGTAATGGATATAATGGAAATATCTGAAAAAAATAATGGATATATCTTCGTAAACAATGATGGATATATCTGAAAAAGTAATGGATATATCTGAAATAGTGATGGGTATATCTTCGTAAAAAGGCGATGGATATATCTGAAAATGTAATGGCTTTTTTTCTTTAAAAAAGTAATGGATATATTGAAAAAGAAATGGCTATATTTTAAAAAAAGTGATGGTATATCTTTGTAAAAATATTATATCTAAAAAATTGATGGATAATCAAAAAATGAGGATGTATTGAAAAAAGTAATGGATAATTTTGAAAGAAATGGATTATCTAAAAAAGTAATGGATATATATTTTTCAAAAAAAGGTGAATATATTTTCGTAATTGGATATATAAATTATGGGGGAGGGAAAACAGATGCTTTTAAAATCGCATCCATGGAAATTTCACGGAAAAAAACTCGAAAAGACGCCACGGGTTTTTTAAAAGCAGGGCCCTCGTACAAGTAGACGGGGGGGAAAGATGTGTCTGAAACAGCCCGTTTTTTCATCGTCTTTTTTTTATGCTCATTTTAGTTTACAGACACTATACCTTTTTTTTTTTCTTTTATTTCGGGTCTATCTTTCTTTCGGGGTTTATTTAGAAAGCACGGCCCCCGACAAGTGGACGGTGGGAAATCGATGGTTGAAGAAACCGTATTCTACTGTTTTTTTATGCGTCATTTTAGTTTACAGATACTCTACCTTTTTATTTTTCTTTATTTCGGGGTCTATTTTTTCTTTTTTTTTTCTGTCTCTCTCCTTTCTTTGTTTCTGTTTTTCTTTGTTTTTGTCCATCTATTTGTTTTCCTTTATTTCTGTGGTCTGTCTCTCTATCCCCCCTCTGTTTCTATTTTTTTCCCGAATTTTTCTTTCTCTCCAATTGTCCCTTTTTTTTCCATCTTTATCAGTTTATCTTAATCACTTTTTTCTCTTTTTTTCTATCGTATTCTGTTATTCTGTTTTTTGTTCTTATCTCTTCTATCGCCCTCCCATTCCCTCTTCTCCTCGCTTTCCAAAACTTTCCCCCGTTTCTTCTCTTTTCCCCCCCTTCCTTCTCACTCTCCTCTTGTTTCTCCTCTCCCCCCCTTTTTCCCCTTTACTCCCCTTTGTTTTTCTCTCTCCCCTGGTTTTTATTCTCCTCTCCTCTCGTTTTTCTCACTTGCCCCCTCCCCTTTCCCTTTCCCCTCCTCCCCCCCCCTTCATTACACTCTCCCCTCGTTTCTTTTACCCCTCCCCCAATCATTCACCTCTCCCCACACCCTTTCCTTTGTCCCTTTTCTCCCCCCCTCCTCCTCCCCCCCTCCCCCCCTCCCCTCCCCCCCCTCCCTCCCCCCCTCCCTCCCCCCTCCCCCCCCCTCCCTCCCCCCCCCTCTCTCCCTCCTTCCCCCTCACCGAAGCCCATCTTGATTTTTTAAGTCCCCCATCGATATCCCTTTGTCAGAGGCACGGGAAAGGGAGGAGTTTCTTTTGGGTTTTCCCCTGTCTTCGAGAAGGATTTGAGGTCCTTTTGGGAGATAAAAAAGGGGGGGAAAAGGGGGGGAGAGGGAGGGGAGGGAGGGGGGAAGGGGAAAAGGGGGGGGGGGAAGGGGGGGGAAGGGGGGGGGAGGGGGGGGGAAAGAAGGGGAGGGAAAAGAGGGGGGGGGGGGGGGGGGGGGGAAAAAAAAAAAAAAAAAAAAAAAAGGGGAAAGGGGGGAGGGAGGGGGAAGGGGCGGGGGGGGGGGGGGGGGGGGGGGTGGGGGGGGGGGTGGGGGGAGGGAGGGAGGGAGGGGGAGGGAAGAAGGACAAGGGAAAGGTGTGGGGAGGTGTAATGATTGAGGGGGGGGGTAGAAGAAACGAGGGGAGAGTGATAATGAAGGAGGGGAGGAGGGGAAAGGGAAAGGGGGGGGTCAAATGGAAAAAGAAGGAAGTGAGAAGGGAAACCGGGGAGAGAGAAGAAACAAAGGGAGAGTAAAGAGGAAAAAGGGGGAGAGGAAAACAAAGGAGAGTGAGAAGGAAGGAGGGAAGAGAAGAAACGAGGGAAGTTTTTGGGAAAACGGGAGAGAGGGGAAAGGGAGGGGGATGAGGAGTACAGAAGCAAAAAAGAAAAACAGAAATACGATAGAAAAAAGAGAAAAGGATTAAAATAAAATGATAAGATGGAAAAAAAGGGGCAATTGGAGAGAAAGAAAAGTTCGGGGAAAAAATAGAACAAGAGGGAGATGAGGACAGACGCACAGAAAAAAAAAGACTACAAGTAGATGGACAAAAAAAAAGAAAGACAGAAACAAGAAAGGAAGAGGCAGAAATAAAAAAAAAAAGAAACAGAAATAAAGAAAAAAAAAAAGAGATAAGTATCTGTAAACTAAAATGACGCATAAAAAAAACATGATGAATACGGGTTGCTTCAGACACATCGATTTCCCACCGCCAGTACAGGCCGTGCTTTCTAAATAACACCGCAAAAGAAAGATAGACAGAAATAAAGAAAAATAAAGAGGTATATGTCTTAAAACAAATGACGCAAAAAAAAACGACATAAATAGGGCTGTTTAGCACATGATTCCCCCCGTCACTTGACGGGGCCCGTGCTTTCTAAAAAAACCCGTGTGGTCTTTACGAGTTTTTTCTCGTGAAATGTCCTAGGTGCGATTAAATGCACTTTTTTTCCCGTCCGCCAAATTTCGGGTATATCCATTACGAAGATATATTCAATTTTTTTCAAAGATATATACCATTACTTTTTCAGATATATCCATTATTTTTCGATATATCCATTACTTTTTTAGATACACCATCATTTTCAGATATACCCATCAATTTTCAGATATAATTTTTTTACAAAGATATTCCATCATTTTTAATATAAGCCTTTATTTTTTAGATATTCCATTTTTTTTTTAACAAAAAATATACCCTTTACATTTTCAGTAATCCATCGCCTTTTACGAAGTATACCCCACATTTCGATATATCCATTACTTTTTAGATATATCCATATTTTTCAAAGAATATCCATTTTTTTTTCAGATTTTTCCCATTATATCCTTACATTTTATTCTTTTATAATTTTATTTTTTTTTATTTTCATTAATACGTGCTCAGAGGCACATTTATTGCACAGATCATCCGGCCCCCATTCACCCCCGGCAGTACCCCTTCAACCTGAAAAATGGTGGGGTACTGGCCGCTTTTTTTCCCTCCGGAATCTTTGGGCTTGGGTTTGATATAACTTGCAACCGGGGGGTTTCCCAATGGGCCGTCACGGCCTTTTTACTGCACTGCTCTGCAAGCTTTGTCTGTTCTGTGACAGACTTGTCTCATTTTTACATTCACATACTTCATATCAGTAGTTCGAACGTATTTGATATATTGTTGCAATTACCGTAGAGTAAAAACATTTTCCTTTTTTAAAATGTATTTTTCAGCAGTTAGATCAGTATTTTTTTTTCCTTGACTTTCGAAATTTTTCACTTCTTTTACATACCCCGCCCCCATACACCTCGACCTTACTTACAATTCCCCTCCACTCCTTCTATTTTTTATTACTTCCCCCTTTATCACTGCTAGTTTTATATACCTACATAAAACTATTATATTTCTACTCGTGTCTATACCTGACTTATTCACTTTATAAAATTTAAATTTTTTACTCACGTTCTCGTCTATTTACCAATCACCCACTTAGCAACTTTAACCCTTGTATTTTGTATAAATCACGTTAATTGCCAAGAATTAAGCATATATATTGCCCCTCTTAATTTTTTGCCTTCATTAGTTTTATTTTTGCCATATTGTTATTAATCGTATATGAGTAATGAGTCCTCCCCTGCGAACATGAGGCCCCCATTTTCCATTTTTATTATCGCTTTGTTTCGAAATGCTGAGGGGTCCTGTGACAATTCTAATCGATACTAATTTCTTAAGTAGATTATATTATATGTACTATTGCACAGCACACTTTGCCCTTCGCATTGTTGCATTTTTTTTTTTTCTCTGGGAACTGTTGTTCAAGATGTCCTTGCGGACCGAAAAACTTTTCCCTTCCTTATAGCCATGCAAAATGCTTATTTTTGTAATTTCCAAATCAAGTAAAGCAAGTCCTTGTGGACTATTGCAATGTCCCCTTCGTTGCCCTCTGTCTATCTTTTTGACATGAAATTATATAAAAAAAAAAGTGTTATAAAAATTAAAAATTCAATATAAAAAAATTTTAAAATATATTTTTTACAATACTTATTATATCTTCATAGGCCTTTGTCACCAACCCCCCCCCCCTTCCCTTTTCGCCCCCCTTTCTCTCTGCCTGTCTCTGCCCTTGGTACTTTTTTCAAAAAATGGCGGATAGCTGGCGAGAAGTCCAGGATGCAGCCGGGGCCCCAGGACACACACCAACAAGGCCGGACACTCCCCCCCCGCAGGACACGGGTGAGTTGAGTGCGTGGCCGAGCGTCTCGACGGGTCAAATCTTCGATGACACACCCCCCACCCGACAAAAATGATAAAGGGGGTTTCTTGCACGTGTATTGACCTAACCCACACCCACAGCGCTCATGACCCCATAGCTGACCGGGAACCGTTCAGGCACTCTACTTTGAGTCCCTGGTCCCGCTCGCACGGGGCCTTCCCCC
>NC_051387.1:48394979-48406288 GCF_015228065.2 Penaeus monodon
TGTGTGTGTGTGTGTGCGTGTGTGTGGTGTGTGTGCGTGGGTGTGGTGGGAGGTGGGGTGTGTGTGGTCTGTATGTATATATAATATATTATTATATATTAGATATATATTATATCATAATATAGATATATAGACACACACACACACCCCACCTACACCCACACACCCACACACACACACCCCCCACCACACACACACAAACACACACCACACACACACACACACACACCACCCCACACACACAGACACACCCACCACACACAAACATATATATATAGACACAGATATTTATATATATATATAAATATATATATATATATAATAATATAAGTATATATATATATAATGAATGGAAATTGAGAGAAAGCTGATGGAGTAATAATAAAACTGATATTATTTATATTAAGAGAGCTAATACGGTTTAAGATTCTCAATGATACAGATAATGATGATCTTTATTACTTAACTGTTGTTATTATTTGCAGCCATAATCTTTATTGTTGCTGTTATTATTATACCTGTTATTAATATCATTATCACCCTTACACTTATTGATATTACTGTTTTGTTATTATCGTTATTGTTACAATTATTACTAGCAGAAACGGTAGTTAACGTAGTAATTGTATTGTCATTATTATTATTATTATCATTATTATTTATTATATTATATTATATTATAGTGTTGTTGTTTTATTTTTTATTGTTATATTATTATTCATTATTATTATTATTTTATTATTAGTATTATTATTATATTATATTATTTATTATTTATTGTTATGTATTATTATTATTATTATTATTATATATTATTATATTTTATACGCAAAGTTTCCTTAGATCTGCTAATAAAATCAAAACCACCGAGTCATACCAGCGACTGGGTGACTGAAGTTTGAGGGAATGCAACAATATGCAGTAACTAACCACAAATCAAAGCATCCAGTCAAATCAATCACGCACACGAAGAACACATCAGATGATAATGCTCTTCTGAGAACATAGCTGGCTGTGTAAGGACTATTTTTGGGATTTCTTCTAATTTTGGATTTCCTTGAGTGCTCAAGAAACTTATCGTACCATTTTTTATAAAGGCCAAGAGATCCAATAAAAACAGGTAAAGTTTGTTTAAATGCCACTCTTTCCACTCTATTTCCAGTCTTATACTTGTATACTTTTCCGAACACTTTTGTAGGACGTGTGTCTGAAGGATGCTCATATCTATAAACAGGAGTGTTGTTTATTTTGTCCTTGATGACGATATCTGGACGATTTGCCTGTATTAGTACATCTTGTGTGAATTGGTAGTTCCACAAGATTGTAGTATCTTTGCCTTCAGTAACTGGCTAGGGATGGTGTTTGTACCATATCCTGTGGTTCCGAGAGAAAAGTGTTGCAGATTTCCAGCGCAGGTACGCCACTCTGGTCGTGTTCGATTTTGTTACTCATCGGTGTATATAATATTAGCAACCAGATACAAGGTGATCAATTGTCTCAACTTTTGTCTTCACAAAAACTACACTTTGAGTCGTGCCATTGTGAAAGATGTCTAGGCTTGATAGTTTCTAGTAAACAAACTTGATCTTGGGCTGCAAGAATAAAAACCCCTCTGTTTCCCCTTTTAGTCCAGGGCTTCTAAAGCCACTGATCGGGTTGCATTTCATCTACAAAACTGTCCGTGGAGAGACTTTTATGCCACCTAGATTTAAGTTTTTCTGTCGACCGCTTTGCTTTTTGTTTTTTATGTTTAGCAGCCAGTGTTGGCAACATATGTTCTACAATTTCACCTCAATACCTAATTCCTGAGAAAATTTATTTGATTCCTTTACTTTGAGTGGAACCTTTTAGAGTTTTTCATGTACTCTAAGTGACGCATCCAATCGCTGGGTAGATACTAAGTATTGCAACGAGACCAACTGTTGTTTGTGGTGTACGATATTCCAACTGCATACTCCCCCTACTCCTTTATCTACGGACGTACAGGGACGGTCTCGTCTGATTTTAGGGTGATACATTCTGTTGCATGCAATTGCCTTCCTAAGTTTGGTGTCAATTGTTTGAGTTCATGTTGTTCCTAGTCTATCACGTTTAAAAAAACTAGATGGAACCACAGGTATTGAAGAGTGTTGGATTGCTGTTAGTTTGTTATTTGAGTTTAATTCTGTTTCAGATTGACCTTACTCGTCGGTGCATCTGTACGTATTTTATTTCTTCATCTATGATGTTGTATCCATTTCCTTCGTTTATTCCTAAATATTTATAGGTTTCCCGGATCCCAATTCTTTATAATTACGGACCAATACTCAAGTTATATGTCGATGGTCATAGTTTCCTTGCTTAAAGGGCTTTAACACACTATCGAGACCAAAGTCATGCTATGTCATCACTGAAATCTTTTACAGTTTTCAGCAACCTTTCCAATTCATTACATTCTGAGCGTAAAAGTTTCAAGCATCCATATAGAATAATATTATTATCTTTGTCCAGATCTTTATCATACCTGTGTTGTTAAGAACGCTGGGAGAGTCGGGATAAGTGCCATACAGAATAAAAGAGCTTACAAAGAGTTCACCCGGGAAGATCCGCATCTGATTTGCAGGTGTTTGAATAGAGTAACGGTCATTGGTGAGAGTAAGATTGTCTCCCAATAATGTCATGCTGTTTCGAGAAAGTTGATTAAGACAGGAGAGACTTTGAGAATATTTCTAAGGATTTCCAAGATCCAAGAGTGTGGGAACTGTCAAAGGTTTTTTATGGTCGATCCAAGCAGTACTCGAGTCTTGTTTAGTATGAGCATTTTCGAGGAATCAATTGTGTTATGAGCAGTGATCTTTACATCCGTATGATCCTCTGCAACCACCTTTTTGTTCGTTGGAAAAAATATGTTTTCTTTCCATGTGTCTGTTTATAGTTGTTAGTTAAGATGCGGTGAGTAATTATAGGTGGTTGTAAGGCATGTAAATGGTCGTAGGTTTTTGGGGATCTGTTTAGTTACTTTGGCAAGAGATAAGTATTCCCTTGACAGAAACCATTAGATGTAAGTTAGGGCTCTATCATAATCTGAGTTAAAAATTAGATGCTAATTGGCATGCGCTGAAGAAAGAGTATTTAAGCAAAAAATTGGGATCTGGTCAACCCAGGTATTTCCATTTATGGGACTTGTTTTAGTAGTTTGACTTCTTAAGTGGGAATATTTCCCATTTGATTCGGGAATATCCCTAGCTGCTATCGCAAAAATCTTTGTATCCATGCGTTTCATTGTATTATTATCCTTTCCCAGATATTGTTCCAAAATTTCCCAGGACCGTTTTTCAGATGGTATAGTGCTACAAGAGTTGTTTCTTTTCTTATTTCGCCGGTAAATTCTTTTTTTGTTGTTTTTTTTTCATGTCCAGTCTCAAACAGTTATTCTGACTGGAAAAACTTTAGGTTGTCATATCTACGTAACCTTGTGCCTTAACCTGACCCCCCTCATGAGTTTTGTTTAAGCTCTTCTTTAATCGTTGGGAATTGGCTTTCTTAGAAAGTATTTTGTATTTTTTTATTACTTTTTTCGCTTTTCTCGATGCTTCCCATTATCTTTTGCTAGTTCGTCTAATATCGATATTTCCCTTCTAAAGTTTTCTATTTCTTCTCTATTATTACTTGCCACTTGGCTTTGCGAGGTTTCTTTTTGTTGTTTTCTTTCTTGACCTTAAGGCCACATTTTGCTGGCGGACTTTCCTGTTGCGTATCATTAGCTGTTAATTAGTTATTAACTTAGGATTTATTCATGACAGATATTCTAACGCCTGTGTACCTATATTTAATATACTTCTATTTAGGGTATGTCTGAATTTTAACAGTGTCTCTTCTTACTCATTCAGTACGTTTTACTACCGATAGTTCTTCAATGATATCCGTTTTCATATATAGCAATTCTCCTCATTACGACACATATGTGCTTTAATCATCGATATTATTTCCAATTGTGGATCAATTATTGGCATGTCAGTTTTTGCATCTTAATTTTTCTTTTTATTTTATCTATATGTACCTCTATCATGTCATTTTTTACTTGGTCTTGATCATTGAGATTTATACTGTAATTTTTGTTACGAAAATATGTCTTCTCACATTGGCTAGCTTGTTGAGTCCAGCATTGTGCGTTTCTAATTTCACTATTCTTAAACACCTTCTTAGGTTCATCAGTATTATTGTTTAGGATTGTCGAGGCCATAGTAAAAGCAGTAACATTAGCCAGTATAATCTTCCTTTGTCAGTTAAAGTCTTGTTTTCTTTTGAGTGTTAGTACTAGATGGTTTGTACCGAAGGATCATCATTATTTATCCGTATTTTCATATATTATAATTATATTATTATATTATTATATTATTATTATCATTGTGTTGTTGTTGTGTTGTTGTGTTGTTGTTGTTGTTGTTGTGTTGTGGTTTTGTGTTGTTGTGTGTTGGTGTTGTTATTATTATTGTTATTATTATTATTATTATTATTATTATTATTATTATCATAAACGTTATTATTATTGCTGTTGTTTTTATTATTATTATTATCATTATTATTATCATCATTATCATCATCATCATTATCATCATCATCATTATTGACTATAACATTTCGTACTGTTATTCTTATTCATATTATTCATATTATTATTCATATTATTGTTATTATCATTATTATTATTATTACTTATTACTTATTCATTATTATTATTATTATTAACATTTTTATTGTTAGTACTTCTTTTTGCGGGAAAACTGTCTGAAGGTAATTTTTTCTCTTTTCTCTCTTTCATCCTTCTTCTGCCTCTTGTTTCCTCTCTTCTTTTTCCTTTCCCTCTCCCTCTACCTTTCCCTTCCCCGCTCTGCCGGTCCCTCTCAATCTCGAGTCCTTAGATTCACTCTTCCCCTTCCACTTTCAGCATGACATTTGGCTCTCCCTTTTCCCTACTACTGCTACTACTTATAATAATAATAATGATAATAATAATGATAATAATAATGATAATACTAATAATAATAATAATAATAATAATAATAATAATAATCATAATAATAATAATAATAATAATAATAAAATAATAATAATAAAATATTATTATTATTATTATGATTAGTATTATTTATTACTTATTATATTAATTATTATTATTATTATTCTTATTATCTTATATTCCATTAATTTATTATCATTATATTATTATAAGTAGTAGCAGTAGTAGGGAAAAGGGAGAGCCAAATGTCATGCTTAAAGTGGAAGGGGAAGAGTGAATTTAAGGACGAGATTGAGAGGGACCGGCAGAGCGGGGAAGGGAAAGGTAGAGGGAGAGGGAAAGGAAAAAGAAGAGAGGAAACAAGAGGCAGAAGAAGGATGAAAGAGAGAAAAGAGAAAAAATTACCTAGACATTTTTCCGCAAAAAGAAGTAAAAAAAAAAAAAAGTTAAAAATAATAATAATAATAAAAATTTAATAATAATAATAAAAAATAATAATATAATAAAATAATTAATAAAATATGAATAATATGAAAAGAAAACAGACAAAATTTATAGTCAAAAATGATGATGATGAAAATGTGATGTGAAAAGATGAAAAAATAATAATAATAAAAAAAAAAACAAAGCAAAAATAAAAATTTTTAGATAATAAAAATAATAAAAATTAAAAAAAAATAAAATAAAAACAAAAATAATAACAACAACAACAAAAACAAAAAACAAAAAAAACAACAACAAAAAACAAAAACAAAAAAACAACAACAACAACAAAAAAACAACAATGATAATAAAAATAAAATAAAAAATAAAAATAAAATAAAAATAATAAAAATAAGGTAATATTGACCGGTAAAACCATTAGTACTAACATCAAAAGAAAAAAAGACTTAAAGGAAAAAGGGAAAGTATCTGGGTAATGTCGCTTTACTATGCATCGAAAACCCTAAAAAAAAAAATTATGTGACACCTATAAAAAGGGTTTTAAAGGGAAATGGAAAAGTAAAAAAACGCAAATGTTGACTCAAAAAGCTAGCCAATGTGAGAAGCATTTGTTCGTAAAAAAAAAATTAACAGATAAAAAATCTAAATGATCAAAGCCCAAGAAAAAAATGACATTATAGAGGTACATATAGAAAAAAAATAAAAAGAAAATAAATGAAAAAAAATAAACTGCCAAAAAAAATTGATAAAAGCAATTGGAAAATATCGATGAATTAAGCCACTAAGTTGTCGTAGTGGGGGAGAATTGCTAGATATGAAAAGGATACTTTGAAGAACATCGGTAGTAAAACGACTAAAAGAAAAAAGAAACACTTTTTAAAATTAAAACATACCCAAAAATAAAAAGTATATTAAAATAGGTACAAGGCTTTAGAAATCTGTCATGAAAAAAATCCAAATTTAAAAACTAATTAAACGAACTAATATACGCAACGGAAGAGCCCGCCAAGAAAAAGGGGCATTAAGTCAAGAAAAAAAAAAAAAAAAAAGAACCCGAAAAACCCAAGTGGAAGTAATAATAGAGAAAGAAAAGAAAATTTTTAAAAGGGAAAAATTCGATATTAGACGAACTACAAAAAATAAGGGAAGCAACAGAAAAGCGAAAAAAGTAAAAAAAAAATAAAAAATCTTTCAAAGAACAATACCAACATTAAAGAAGAGTTAAACAAAAACTTCATTTTAAGGGGCAAAAAGGTTTACTAGAATGACAAACGCAAAAAGTTTTTCAGTCAGATAAAATTTTTGAGAGACTGAAGAAATTTTCCCGCGAAATAAGAAAGAAAAAAACCCTTTTGGAGAAGCTATACCATTGAAGAAAGGGTTCGGGAATTTGGAAAATATCGGGGGAAAAAGATAAATAAACAATGAAAACGCATGGATAAAAATTTTTGAAAATACCCTGGGGATATCCCGAACAAAAATGGGAAAATTTTTACCTTTTAAGAAATCAAACGCACAAAAAAAATCCCATAAAGGGAAAAATCCCCGGGGGTTGCCCCAGATCCCAAATTTTTTGGCTAATACTCTTTCTTCGCGCATCCAAATTGCATCTAATTTAACTAAATTATGTAGAGCCAAATTAACATCTAAAGGGTTCGCGGGGATATTTTATCTTTGGCCAAAAGTAACGAAAAGTAACCCAAAAAATACAGACCCATTAATGTTAAACAACCACCTAAAAATTCTCACCGCAATTTTTAACTGAAAAAACCCTACAGAACAGGAAGAAAACATTTTTTTCCCCAAAAGAACAAAAAGGATTTTGCAGGGATCATACGGATGTAAAGATAATGCTATAAACAAAATGATTTAAAAAATGCTATATAAACACAGACTCTAAGTACTGTTTGGATCGACTATAAAAAACCTTTGACATGCCCACACTCTTGGATCTTGAAATCCTTAAAAATTCTCAAAGTTCTCCGTTTTAAATAAATTTTCTTCAAAAACAGCAAAATTTTGGGGAGAAAATTTTACTCCAAACACATGAACGACTTTTATTTCAAACAAATGCAAATCGATCCCCGGAATCTTCCAGGGTGACTTTTTCCGCTTTTTTATTCTTAGGGGCATTTATCCCACTCCCCCAGTTTTAAAACAACACAGGTAGGAATAAGATCTGGACAAAAAATCAAAAATTTATTTATATGGGGATTGAAATTTTAGCTCAAAATGATAATAATTGGGAAAAGGGTTTGGGAAAACTGAAAAGATTTCAGTGGCAAGCATGAAGGTTTGGCCGATAAGTTTTTAAAAAGAAAACCTTTAAGAAAGGGAAAACTAGTGACATCGAAAATTAAAAATTTGAGTATTGAACCGTAAATAAAAATTGGATCGGAAAAAAACCTAAAAATTTAGGAAAAACGAAGGAAATGGGATACAACAATATAGATGAAAAAATAAAATAAGTACAGAAACTCCGAAAAAGTAAGTCAATCCTGAAACAGAATAAACCAAAAAACAAAATAAAGCAATCAAAATCTTGCAATACCTGGGTTACATATGTTTAACTGATAGATGGAAAATAAAATGAACTCAAAAAAATTGACACCAAAAATTTGGAAACAATTGACATGCAACGAAGATCACCCTAAAAACAACGTAACGTCTGTACGTCCTAAAGAAAAGGGGGTAGGGGGGTGAGCAGTTGGAAAATTTTCTACAAAAAAACAACATTGGGCCCTTTAAATTAGATCTAACCACGATTGGATGCTTCCTTTGAGTAATGAAAAAACTAAAAGGGTTTAATCAAAATTTAAAAGGAAACAAATAAAAATTTTTTAGGAATTGTATTTAGAGTGAAAATTTGAACATATGTTTCCAACATGGCTGTAAACAAAAAAAAAAAAGCAAAGAGGTCGGACAAGAAAAAATTAAAACTAGGGCTGAAAAATCTCTCCCGGACATTTGTAGAGAAATTGAAAACCCCCTCTGGCTTAGAAACCCGGACTAAAAAGGGGGGCAGAGGGGGTTTTTTTTTTTGCGCCAAATCAAAATTTTTTTACTAAAACTATAAACTAAATCGCACAAAGGCACTGACCAAATGAGGTTTTTTTGGAAACAAAAATTTAGACAATGATACCCCTTTTTCTGGTTTTCATATTAACACCGAATGATACAAAAATCGACACGACAGAGGGGCAAGTACCCGCGCTGGGAAAATTGCAAAAACCTTTATCGGAACACAGGATAAAGGTACAAAAACCATCGAGCCCGTTAGAAGGCAAAAATACAAATCTTTGGAAAATTACCAATTCACACAGATCGTATATACAGGCAAATCGTCCGATTCGCATCAAGGACAAAAAAAACAACACTTGCTGTTATAGATATGGAAAACCCTTCAGACACAAACGTCCCCAACAAAAATGGGAAAAAATATCAAAATATAAAAAACCCGGAAATAGAGGGGGAAAAAATGTGGCATTTAAAAAACCAAAAAATTTACCCTTTTTTATTGGAGCTCTGGCTTTTAAAAAATGGGACAGATAAGTTCTTTGGGAAATACCCGGAAAAACCAAAATTAGAAGAAAACCAAAAATAGTCTTAAAAGCACGCATTGTTCCCCGAAGAGCATTTCAATCTGATGTGTTTTTCGGTGCGTGAATTGATTTGACTGGAGCTTGATTTGGTTTTTTGCATATTTTTATGCCTCAAACTTCAGTCACCCTAGTCGCTGGTAGGGCTCGGGTTTTATTTTTAATTAGCAGATTAAGGAAAATTTGTATAAAAAAATAATAATAATAATAATAATAAAAATAAAAATAAAAACAATAACAATAAAATAATAAAAATAATAATAAAAAATAATAATAAAAATAATAATAATGAAAAATAAAAATAAAGACCAAACTTTTTACGAACTTCCGTTTTGCTTAAAATTGTAAAATAACGATAATAACAAAAAAGTAAAAATCATAAGGTTTTAAAAGTGATAATGATATTAATAACAGGTATAATAATAACAGCAACAATAAAGATTATGGCTGCAAATAATAACAACAGTTAAGTAATAAAGATTCTTTTCTTTCATTGAAATCTTAAACCCTATTAGCCTTTTATTTAAAAAAAAAAATCATTTTTTTTTTACTCCATCGCTTTCTTTCAATTTTCCATTCTTTTTTTATATAATATATATTATATAATAATAATATATAATATATATATATATATATGATATTAAAGTGTGTGTGTGGTGTGTGTCTGTGTGTGTGTGTGTTGTGTGTGTTGTGTGGTGGGTGTGTGTGTGTGGGTTTTTGTGGGGTGTGTGTGTGTGTGTGTGTGTAGGTGTGTGTGTGTGGTGTCTATAATATATAATTATATATTATATATATATATATATAAAATATTATATAATACATAAACACACACACCACCTACACACCACACAACACACACCACACACACACACACACACACACACACACACACACACACACACACGACGCAAACCCCCAAACACACACACCAAAACCCAACCAAAGTAGAGTGTTAGAAAGTTTTGTGGCATTTTGCTTTAGGGTGTGAGGGTGGACAGTCAATAAAATATGAAAAATGATTTAAAATCAGTAGAAATGTGGTTTCCCCAAAGAATCTCAGGTTTTATGACGAAAGAGTTAAATGAAAAGTTTTAAGAAGAGCAGGGGTTAAAAAAACCTTTATGAAATTTTTCAGGAAAAGAGTAAAGAGATGTAAAGGATTGGAAAAAAATTAGTGTTAACAGGAAAGATAGAAGGGAAGAAAGAGGGTAGACAAAGGCAGAAGTTTTAAACACCAGTTTAAAACAAAGTCTAAAATATGGGCAGAAGGGACTTAGAATGCTTAATTGTAAACGAAAAAACGGGAGGAAAAACTAGATCGCGACCCCCTGAAAGGGACAAGGCACTTAAATAATAAAAATAATAATATAATATAATTATATATATATAATATATATAAAATTTAAAATAAATTTTAAAATATAAAATATTACTATAGTATAATAATATATATTATTTATATATTATATAATATATAAATAATATATTTTTTATATCGTACACAAAAAATAAATTCCCCTTTCCTGAAGTGATTTTCAATGAACGAGTCGTTATTTCGCATATTTCCCACTTCAAAACGCAATTTCCCCTTGGGCGGAAAATTTAAAATCGAGAACGAATCTTTTGATTGCCCGCAAATAAATATTAGTATTTTTTCCCCCCAAATACCCGGGGCAATTTTCCCCAGCTGCGGTTCCCCCGAAATAGGAAGCGGAAAAAAGGAGAAAAGGGGGAGCTCTGTTGAGTTCTGCGGTGAAAGTGCGATCAAAAGCAAGTAAAAATGGTGAATAAAAAATTATATGGGGTTCTAAAATTTAAAAACGATTTTTTCCATACACAAATTTTGCAGACTTGTATTGTGGTGTATATATTAAACAAAATATATATATATTAATAATATGTATATATATAAATAAATATATATATATGGTGTGGGGGGGGGTTTTGTTTGTGTGTGGTGGGTGGGGTGTGTGTGTGTGGTGTTTGTTGTGTGTATGGGGGAGTGGTTTTTGTGCGCGGTATGTGTGGGTTTGGGGTGTTGGGGGGTACGCGCGCGTGCGTGCGTGCGGGGGCCCCCCCGGTGGGGGGGGGGTGTGTGTGGGTGTGTTTTTGTGTGTGTGTTGTTGGGTGTTTTTTGTTGGTTGTGGGGTGTGGGGGGTGGTGTGGGTGGGGGGGGGCGTGTGGGCGTGGGTGGGGTGTGGGGGGGGGTGGGGGTGTGGTGGGGGGCAGCAAAAAAAAAATAAAAAAATAAAAATAAGAAAAATATA
>NC_051387.1:48419080-48421580 GCF_015228065.2 Penaeus monodon
CACACACACACACACACACACACACACACACACACACACACACAGTTACACACAATCACACACACTCACAAACACTTACACTTACATACTCTTCAAAACAACATTTTTATTTTGTTTTTCAGCATGTGCTTACTTTCAATCTTTATATATACTTCTTCTTTTATACCTCTACATAATCACTTACGAGTTTATGATCCGATAAGGAAAGAAGTTTCGATAACTTTTGCAGAGTTACGAGCGAGTTACAATAACCCATCTCATAGTTTTTGGGCTCGAAGTCTCTGATGGGAAATTTGTGTGCGTCGAGTAGAACCAGCGATCCTTAAAGTGATTTTTTTTCCTTTTTTTTTGGGGGGGGGAGAGGGGGAGTCCAGTCCCTTTTTTTTTTTTTTTTTTTTTTTTTCTGGGCAAAAGGTGTTCGGATTAATTTTTATGTATATATCTTGAGTATTTTTTTCTTTTTATCTCTTATTGAGAGTAATGCAAGTCTCAAATGCTTTTTTCTCTCTCTCTTTCTCTATCTATCTATCTATCTATTTATCTATCTATCTCTCGATCTCTCTCTCTCTCTCTCTCTCTCTCTCTCTCTCTCTCTTATATATATATATATATATATATATATATATATATATATATATATATATCAGTCGATCTATCCATCTACCTCTTTACCTTACTACTACTGTGCATATATTTTCATAATTCAGCAACTGACCTGACTGAAAATTGCTGAAAAGAATGTTGATGACGATTATGCACATAATTTCCAGCGATAACAATGGACAAAAAAGTGTACGTTGATGTTATTTTTACTAAATGGCTAAGCATACAGAAAATGCTTTTAAGGCCTTAGTTGTTATTGGAATTCGAAGATCACGTAAAAAAAAAAAGAATAAAAGAATTTGTGGGGGTTTTGTGTGTTGTGTAAATGCGTTGTAAGTAAAAAAAAAAAAAAAAAAAAAAAAAAAAAAAAAAAAAAAAAAAAAAAAATCAAATTTCTTTAAAATATATATAATTGTCATATTTTAGATCAACAATGAGGCTTTGTTGTATTTACTCCCCTACCCCATCCCCGTATAAGATGATATTTTGTTCATTTTGAAGAGAGAGGGAGAGAGAAAGAGAGATAGAAAAACAGACAGACAGACAGCAAGAGAGAGAAAGAGAAGAAAGGAGAGAGAAAGAGGAGAGAAGAAGAGAGTGATTTCGACTCACATTTATAATGACTGCATCGTATTTTGACCCCTACGGCGCCTGTTCCTTTTGGCAATTGTTGCTTGGAAAAAAAAATGTAAATCTTGTCACTACATTATAAACATTTTACAGGTTTTTGCATCTGATGCTATCATGATTTGAAAATTATTTTATTTTTATTTTTATTTATATTTACTTATATTTTTACTTATTTTATCTATTTATTTATCTATTTTCCCCTCTTATTTGTTTTTGTTTTTGTTTTTTGTTTTATTGTTTTTCATTTTCTTTTTTTCCCTTTTTTTCTACTCGTTCCCACCTTTTTTTTTCTCTTAACATTTTGTATATACGAAGTTTTTTTTTACACCTTTTAGACAACGTGGCTCGAAACTTTGCCAATAAAGGCCATGGAATACTATGTTGACGCGGCAAGTTTTCAATAAAATTCACACAAAACTGTCTGACTTGGCAACAACGTATTTCATAGAGGAACTCCGGCAGAGCCTTTTGTCCACATTGAATATAAATCCTTGATTGGAAAATTTTGAATGATGACTTCACTTTTTTTCTTCGTTATTTTCAGAAGTTTTTTTTTTTTAATAAATATATGAATACATCCTTTCTTGTTCTTGTTCTTGTTTTGTTTTGTTCTTGTTTCTTTTTTCTTGTATCACTGTATTTATGGAAATATGGTTTAATCTATATTTCTATATCTTATTTTAGGCATATCAGTTTATGTGTGTACGTGGGGGGATTTGTGTATGTCTGTGTGTGTGTGTGTGTGTGTGTGTGTGTGTTGTGTGTGTGTGTGTGTGTGTGTGTTGTGTTGTGTGTGTGTGTGTGTGTGTGTGTGTGTGTGTGTGTGTATGTGTTGTGTGTGTGTGAGTGTGTGTGTGTGTGTGTGTGTGTGTCCGTGCGTGCGCGCGTGCATGTGCGTGTACGCGCGTGTGCCTGCTCTCGTGCTCGCGCGTGCATATACGTGTGCGCATGTGTGTCTCTGTATCTGTGTATTTACATGCCCCAGAGCAGTTCCTCTCCTGAAACCTCACCAGGAAATCACATCATCCTAGGAATACCCAAAGCGCGGCCTGCACAGCGCCCGATTCACTGCCTCGTGCTCCCACCGGCCTTCATGACCGCGAGCCTCTGACCAAGAGCAGAGCCATGGAGCTAATCCAGTCCAGATATTTCATAGAGCTCTGCCATATTTGCTTTTGTTGATTTCTTCTTCTCTTTCTTCTGATTGTTATTCTTCCTTCTTCTCCTACTTCCGTTTTTCATTTCTTTTTTTTTATTCATTCTTATC
>NC_051387.1:48446580-48449080 GCF_015228065.2 Penaeus monodon
GCATTTCACGCTTGAATGTGTCCCACAGAAGAACAGAGTCCGCCAGGCCCACAAGTGCTGTGAAATGACCAGAGATAGTCTCAGCAAGCCCCGGGGCACACTCCCAACCTATCCACATGAAATACCCAAGGGTGTTCATTGGAGCGACGGGGATTCTGAAGTGGACCCGGAGAGTAGCCGCACCAATCTATGACCAGTTCCACAGAACTCGGCGCTCCAATACACTTTGCAGTACTGAAGGATCCTCCAGTGAGTGCTAATAAGGATGTGCTCGATTTCCTTGGCTACATTACCCATATTGTTGTACCAAGTCTACCGATGCGTGCCAGAACGCTGATAACAAGAGCCAGAAATCCTCAATTTCTGGGACCTAACAAAGTCCCGGAAAAGGAGGCTATTCTCACTGCCAGCATCAGCTCCTGAGCCATGAGGACCGACAGACATCTTATACCCAGCACAGTCATATCCAGATACCACATTGAAGTCACCCAGAACAATACGAATATCTGGCTGAGGACAGCTGTCTGTCACAGGTGCAAGTTTGGCGTAAAATATCTCTTTTACTTCAAATTAATAAACATCAGTAGGAGTGTACATAACTATAAGAGACATGAAGCCAAATGTAAGCTTCAGTCTCAATACCATTATACGCTCACTGACTGGAGTGACCTCTACTACCGAGGGTTGACGTATGCTGGAGATGGCTATGGCTACTCCCTGGAAATGGTGACCATCACTACGGCCGGACCAATAATAAGTGTAGTCACCCACACTAATCGTGCCACTGCCAGGTCTTCTTACTTCTGAGAGAGCACCTACCTCAACTCTCAGCTGCTTCTGCTCCCTCGACAGTGTGGTAACCGATCGTCCTGTCGCAAAGAGCGGACGTTCCAAGCCCCCACCCTGGCAGCCCGCATAAGGTTTAACCTCAGGCAGTCACTCCGAGTGGACGCCACCTCTGCCACCCCCACCGACGCTGCTCCATATGGCGAGGGTTGACTGGCTGCAGGCCCCATAATCCACCTGTGGGGGTCGGGTGGGCTTTGCCTCACAAGCCTCACGCCAGGCTGGCGGCCGCCGGGACGACAGGTAACCCCCGCCCCCATACCGAGTCCCAGCGGCCGCCAGCTCACTGGGACCCACAACCTGCCTTACTTGCTGGGTAAGAGGGATGTTTGCCCCCCCCCCCCCAGCATTATAAATATCATCATCATCATTATTATTGCTATCATTATTATTATCATTATCATTGTTTATTATAATAATAATTACTGTTATTATTATTATTATTTATTATCATTATATCATTATCATTACTATCACTTTGTTTTTTTTTTTATTATTGTTATTCTTTTATTATACCATTATTATTATCGTTATTGTTTTTATCATTGTTATTATCAATATAATCATTATCATTATTAGTGCTATTATTATCATCGTTATCATTATTATATTTTTGTCATTATCATTATTATCAATTTTATCATCATTCTTATTATCGTTATCATCATAATTAATATTATTATCATCATTATTTTCATTATTGTTATTATTAATACTACTACTACTATTATTATTATTATTATTATTATTATTATTATTATTATTATTATTATTATCATCACTACTAATATTATTACTATCATCATCATCATCATTATCATTGTCATTATCATTATCATTATATCATCATCATTTTTATTATCATTATTATTGTCACCATTATTATTGTTATTATCGTTATCGTTATCATCATCATTATCATTATTATCATTTCTTTTATTATGATCATTATCATCATCATCATCATTATCATCATCATCTTCATTATCATCATCATCACCATCATCATCATCATCATCATCGCTATTGTTTTTATCAGCACTATTAACATTATCATCATCATCATCATCATCATCATACTAATTAGGGTACCATAATACTGTGATAACATAACATATCAACAAAATTAATAACAAAACCAACGACAACGATGTTATCAGTAAGTATCTCTAACAAAGGACAATGTTCTTAACTAATGAAAAAAATAACTGAAAATATTACCGTAAAAAACACAAAGTTATCCCCGTTTTCTATGATGTCTCAGTAACCTGCTTGAAATCTGCATTGCCCGTTTTCTATGGCGTCTCATTACCCCGTTTTGTGTGACCTTTGTACACAATTGCAGGTTGGAAGTTGTTGGAAAATCATCCTTATTCCAATCAACATTGCTCAATTCTAGAGCGAAACTGAAAAAGAAAACTCAAAAGTAAAGGTTTTTGGATTTTAACAAGTTGCATGATGTTGTGCCAAAAGGCCATATTGCACACTAATTAATTCATTTTCAAAAGGGACTTGTTACTGGTGCGGAGCAAAAAATATCGAGTGTGTGTGTGGACGAGGCATTTGACAGAGAGATGCATTACTTTGTATTCATCCGCTGTTATGTAAGATTAACATGAATTCATAGATACAATAACAGTAATGTTATCGTCAG
>NC_051387.1:48481580-48484080 GCF_015228065.2 Penaeus monodon
CACAGTAACGTATTTGGGGGGGGAGGGGGTTCTCTCTTACTTATCTTAGCTCTTTCTCCGTCCATCCCTAACCTTCTCTCTCACTCTTTCTCCGTCTCTCCCGAACTCTCTCTCTCTCTTTCAATTTCTCTCTCTCTCTCTCTCTCTCTTTCTCTCTCTCTCTCTCTCTCTCTCTCTCAAGCACACACGCAAAAAAAAACATATAACAGACACCACTGAAAAATCTCATGCGATGATTACACTTGAAACACTTTAATGCCAAAAAAATATATATAATTGGCTTGTGAAGCTGTGACTCAATTAAAAGCCTAGTCTCCTTCTCTCTCTCTCTCTTTCTCTCTCTCTCTCTCTCTCTCTCTCTCTCTCTCTCTCTCTCTTCTCTCTCTCTCTCTCTCCAACACTCTCTCTCTCTCTCTCTCACTCTCTCTCTCTCTCTCTCTCTCTCTCTCTCTACTCTCTTCTCTCTCTCTCTCTTCTCTTCTCTCTCTCTCTCTCTTCTCTCTCTCTCTCTCTCTCTCTCTCCTCTCTCCTCTCTCTCTTCTCTCTCTCTCCTCTCTCTCTCTCTCTCTCTCTCCTCTCTCTTTCTCTCTCTTCTCTCTCTCTCTCCTCCTCTCTCTCTCTCTCTCTCCTCTCTCTCTCTCTCTCTCTCTCTCTCTCTCTCTCATTCTCTCTCTCTTGTTAATGAAGTGAAAGCATTTTTATTCCAAAATAAGAAGTCAACTTTCCTTGCTCTGACGGGAAGATTTGTGTCATACTGTTTCTCTAGTTTTTGGGTATTCTTCATATCATTTTTATTATTTTTATTGTCATTATTATTATTATCGTTATTATCTTTATATTTATTATTATATTATCATTGTTATTTTTATTCTTATCATTATCATTACACTATTATTATTATTATTATTGTTATCATTATTATCATCATTATTATTATTATTCTATCATTATTATTATTATTATTATTATTATTATTATTATTATTATTATTATTATTATCTTTATTATTATTATTATTATTATATAATTATTATATCATTATTATTATTACAAGTATTATTATTGTTGGCATCATCATCATTATTATCATTAATTGTTATCATTATTGTTATTATTATAATGTTGTTATTATTATTATTATATTATATTATTATTATTTTATCATTAGTAGTATAGTAGTAGTAGTAGTAGTAATATTATTATTATCATTATTACTATCATTATCATTATCATTATTATTATTATTATTATTATTATTATTATTATTATTATTATTATTATTATTATTATTATTACTACTATTATTATCATTGTTGTTGTTGTCGTTGTTTTTGTTGTTGTTATTATTATTATTATTATTATTATTATCATTATTATCATTATTGTTATCATTATTATTATTATTACCATTATCATCATCATAATTATCAACCCACGATGCACAAACCTAGATATATAAAAGACGAGACAGTTTCGAAATCCTGAAGATGGAATCCAGGAGGATTTCGAAATTATTTTAATAAATCTAGTTAGTACATTGTGAGTTTTTCTTCCACAGTGTGAGCATTCATAATTATTACTGTTATCATTGGTAGTAGTAGTAGTAGTAGTATCAGTATCAGTATTATAATTATTAGTCATTATTTTATTATCATTATTATTATTATTATTATTATTATTATTATTATTATTATTATTATTATTATTACTACTACTACTACTACTATTATTATTATTATTATCATTACTATTATTATTATTATTACAGCAACAGTAGTTACCATGATAATAATCCTTATTCTCATAATCCTCAGCACTTTTACTTCTATATTATAATCGTTATTATACTTACCGTCAATAACGTGTCAACAAAAAATACTTAAATGTCACCACTTATCATAAGTTATACGTTACTTAATAATACCTATTACTCACTGACACGTGAAATCCTGTGCGACATTTACAATAGCATCAATCTTAATAAAGGAGTCAAGTGGAAATGTTAACAAATGTAATTTTATAATTAAGTCTCATAGATGATTGCAAAACGAGCTGATTCATTGCACACCTCAAGGAACAAGAATAGTATTGATATGTTCTTGCTCTGTAAAAGAAAAAAAAAAAACTACTTCGCTCAGTCTCAGCGAACGAAAAATGGTTACGGAAAAAAGGACGAAAGATTTGGAAGAAGTGAACAAGAAAGAAAAGAAAAGGCCAATTAAAAGGAGAACAAGAGTGGTGTTCTTGTTCGTGCTTGTAATTGCTTGGATTACTTTCCTCTTGCACAATCTAAAAGAGAATATAAAGGAAAATGGCAGATGAAAAAGAAATTGCAGAAGAATGAGAAAGAAAGATAGCTAGGTGTGGAAGGGGAGGGAGAGGGAGGGAGGGAGGGAGGGAGGGAGGAGAGAGAGAGAGAGAGAGAGAGAGAGAGAGAGAGAGAGAGAGAGAGAGAGAGAGAGAGAGAGAGAGAGAGAGAAGATAGAGAGGGAGAGAGAGA
>NC_051387.1:48501580-48504080 GCF_015228065.2 Penaeus monodon
GCTGACGAACGGCAATACGTCGATCTTCCAAAATGGCGATCTCCACTTGATGGATGGTGTCCTCAGCAATGGCAGACTGGGGTCGCCTGGGATGGGAGCCGTTTCCACAGATCTCCGACCACACCTGAACTGGCAATGCCAATGTTTAACAACGTCATATGATGGGGCATCCTCCCCGTAAGTTGCTCTCGTTTCATCGACGGTCTCTTGTGGTAAGCGGCCATTCAAGCATAAAACTATGATCACTGCTCGATACTCCACTGGTTCCATTTTTACACCTTACTGCACCTTCACCGCTGATACAGAAATGAATGTGAAATTCCTAGTATAAGCGGAAGGGGTAAGGGGAAATCGCTAATGTGCGCCTCTCGTATATATCAATATTGTATGCATACATACATACACAAACACACACATGCTCACACACATACACATACATACATACATACACACACACACACACACACACACACACACACACACACACACACACACACACACACACACACACACACACACACACACACACACACACATATATATATATACACATGTATATACATGTATAAGTGTATATATATACATTTTTTTTTTTTTTCTTTTCTTTTTTTTCTTTTTTTTTACGGTAGGTTCATGTTTGAGGCCACGGCGGCTCAAACACGGTACGTGGTAGGCTCCCCAGTTCCTTTCCACGGAGAGTGCAGTGTTAACTTTTAGGTAATCATTCTCTCTATTTTATCCGGGCTTGGGACCAGCACTGACTTGGGCTGGCTTGCCCACCCAGTGGCTAGGTAGACAATCGAGGTGAAGTTCCTTGCCTAAGGGAAAAACGCGCCGGCTGGTGACTCGAACCCTCGAACTCAGATTGCCGTCGTGACGGTCTTGAGTCCGATGCTCTAACCACTCGGCCACCACGGCCTTGCATATGTATATATATATATATATATATATATATATATATATATATATATATATATATATATATATATATATATATTTATATATATATGTATGTATATATATATGTATATACACGTGTGTGTGTGTGTGTGTGTGTGTGTGTGTGTGTGTGTGTGTGTGTGTGCGTGTGTCCGTGTGTGTGTGTGTGTGTGTGTGTGTGTGTGTGTGTGTGTTCCGTGTGTGTGTGTGTGTGTGTGTCCGCGTGTGTGTGTGTGTGTGTGTGTGTGTGTCTGTGTGTGTGTGTGTGTGTGTGTGTGTGTGTGTGTGTGTGTGTGTAGATGTATTTGTAAATATATATATCTATATCGATTGTTTTATCTCCTTTTATGGCATCCTTCTCTGTTAGTCATGTTAAACATTCGATGGATTCCGTCTAATTTGGTTTCGTTATGTTTTTTTTTTCTTTTCTTTTCTTTTCTTTTTTCTTTTTCTTTTTTTTTTTTTTTTTTTGCAAGTAAACCATTCAGCATTCGATTTTTATTTTTTTATTTTATTTTTTTTCTAACACTTAACAACCTTATCTGTACTACCCATTTTAAAGTCAGATGGGAAGATTCGGGTAAATTACTTTTTTCTCGGGTTATTTTACTCAGAGCAAATGGCTCGCTTAAATTTTCGGTCTACTGTAAATCAGCTCACACCACTAATTACCTTCATTTTTTTCTCGAATCCGTTGTATGTTAAGAAGTCAAAAGTGTCGTCAATAGTGGCATATTCTTAGGATCTCTGATAGTAATTTCATCGATCGGGAGCTCGACATCATTTTTGAAACGTTTTCGAAATTAGGATATTCTCATTTTTTCTTTCTTTCTTTCTTTTCTTTTTTTTCTCTCTCTCTTAAATCAGACACATTCATCTCCGAAATGGCAATGTTATACTCCTTCCCGTAACACGCAACAGGACAGTGCCAGTAATCAACCCGTCCCTTGAGGAAAAACGCCATATGTTTAAAGGAGTTGGATTTGCTTCTAGGTATCCGAGCACGTTGCATAATACATTGGTGAAGCACAATGCGGCCAGCGGTGCTCTTGAGACTTCTCCAGGTATTTACACTACTGCCCAAAGTTTTACGAGGGCGAAACCGGTAGAGATTTCGAGAAAAAAAAAAATGAGTATAAACGTGATGTTAGGTACATCAGAGAATCATTCATTGACGTGATGAAGGTCACCAGCTGAACTGGAAAGACACTAAATTAATTCAGAAATAAGCGATTTTTTGTGGAAGAAAAATACTAGAAGCTCTGTTAATTAGAAAATTCCCCAACTTCAATTTGAGTGCTGGTCAGTGGGATGACCTTACTCTTTGACCTTGACCTTCCTCCTGAGACATGATTCAACTTTTGTTCTCTCTGTCTACCACTATATATATATGTGTGTGTGTGTGTGTGTGTGTGTGTGTGTGTGTGTGTGTGTGTGTGTGTGTGTGTGTGTGTGTGTGTGTGTGTGTGTGTGATAAGATAGATAGATAGATATAGATACAGATAGATAAAGAAACAGATACGTAGATATAGATGTAGATTTAGATATATTTAGGCTACAC
>NC_051387.1:48506580-48514080 GCF_015228065.2 Penaeus monodon
TAAATGTAATAATGAATGAATGAATACACAGTTGACTAAACAAATTGATTCAGATAAGTAAAGATGAATAAATAAATAAATAAACAAACACACGCAGATATATATATTAGCTGTAAACAAAAAACAAACACACGTAAATAAAGCAAAGACAAGAAATAACTAAAACGTAAATCAAACGTCAACAAAATACAATCTGAACGCAAAACGAACTTAACTGTTAAATCAGAGAAGACTGGTATGAAACATTAATTAATAAAAAAAAAACGTCCATCTCAAGCTGGGCAAAGTTCTGGAATAAATTTGAAACCTCTCAGCCTGATTTTTCGATTCCATGATCAACAGATTATTAAACTTGAGTAAATATTGCTTTTTACAAGGAAAACATAAAGTATGTACAGATGTGTTATCATCGCAGCCTATGCTGTGGAATGTTCTAACTAAAGAAACAGGTTAGAGACTTTATATGTTTAACTTGTGAACATTACAATGTATCTTAGACACATCACAACCAGTGACAGAATGTGTGGGGATGGGGGAAGGAGAGGCAAGAAAACACCTACAGAAAGGTGGAAGGAGATAGGAGGGGGAAAGTGAGAGAGAGAGAGAAAGAAAGAGAGAGAGAAACTGAACAATTATTTTACAGACATGTACATACCCTGCAAAAGACCATGGAAAGAGGTCAGAACATATACCTTACTGGATGAATTTTAGTGATTTAAAAAGGCAATCAATCAAACATCAACAATATTTGCCTGAAGAGTTACGTTCAGTGTACACCTTCATGGAGAGAGAAAGGGAGAGGGAGAGAGAGAGAAAGGGAGGGGAGAGAGACAGGGAAGGAGGGAGGGAGAGGGAGAGGGAGAGAGAGAGAGAGAGAGAAAGAGAGAGGGAGGGGGAGAAAGAGAGAGGGAGAGAGAGAGAGAGAGAGAGAGAGAGAGAGAGAGAGAGAGAGAGAGAGAGAGAGAAGAGAGAGAGAGAGAGAGAGAGAGAGAGAGAGAGAGGAGAGAATGGAGAGAGAGAGAGGGAGAGAGAGAGAGGGAGAGAGAGAGAGAGAGAGAGAGAGAGAGAGAGAGAGAGAAGAGGGGGGGGGAAAGGGAGGAGAAAAAGAAAAGGATGGGGGAAGAAAAAGAGAAGAGGAAAGGAAGAGAAAGGGGAAGGAGAAGGAGAGAGAGGAAAAAAGAAGAGGACCAGAAAAAAAAGGGGGGGTTTAAAAAAAAAAAAGAAGGAAACGGAGGGGACAATGGACAGGGGAAAGGGGAGAGATAGACAATAGGAAAATAACAGATAGATAGATGATGATAATAATAGATGAAATAGAAAAAACAGACAGAAGACAGACAGACGACAGAAAAACAACAGACAGACAAAAGACAACGACAAACAGATAGATACATAGAGAGACAGACAGACAGACAGAAACAGACAGACAGACAAAAAAATATAACTAACCCTTCAAATCTCTCCTGAAGAAAACGACAGCAATTATTTATTCAGTAAGTCAACACCACTTTCTGTAGCAAGTTCAGAAAGAAAGAAAAAAAACTATACATATCTTGCAGAAGAATACACAAGAGTTCGAGGCACACCGAACTTAGACCGTCCATTCGCTAATGCGAAGGGATATTTACAATCGAGAGGATTTTTTCTACGCAGAAAGCGTGCGACTACACTCTTCCCACACTAGTCAAATCGCTACTGAAAGTTGTTTGATTTCTCTGTCTCGTAGGACTTACCAGACAGCTGCGCGGCGGTTGCCAGTTATCTTTTTTTGTGCAAAAGAGTACCAGCGGGGATAACATTTGTTCAGTGCTTTCAGTGACAAATGTTCAAATTGAAATTCGTCGTTTTTTATCTAATGTGTTTTAATTTGTTTGGTTTCGTGTTTGCTTTCTTCGAAAAATTCCTAGGAATATTAATAAAGACTTAAATAAACATATATGTAGAGATATATGTAATATCTCCATAGGCATTTACTGCCTCAAAATCATTAATGTATACTATGCTTCAAAAAAGACATCATTTAGCATCACCCCCTTACACCTAACCACACACACACCAACAACACAACAACAAAACCCCACAACACACCCACCCACACACACACAACCCCACACACACACACACACACACACACACAAACACCCACCACACATATATATATATATATATATATATTTATATTATATAATATAATATATTATATATATGCATGCAGAAAGCTCTTATTCATATCCCCTTACATGAACACAAGCGTAATTGCACACCACCCAACCTCCACCATTAGCAAACTGCGCACTCTCCGTGTACACAAACACAATCACCCCGAGGCAGCTGGAGAGGCGACACAATCTGAATTAACTTGTTCGATAAAAAAAACGAGCTAAAACTATCAACTCGTCGCAGGTTGCAAATGCATGAATGATTAGCCTGTGTACAGGAGCATCAACCAATTTGATATTCGCTTGATCCGCGCGCGTGACAGATCATGTCGGGGATAGGATTCTGCGAAAGCACTTTCCCTTGACACGAGCGGCGGGCGGGGAGGGGGGGAGCGCGGGGGGGGGGGGGGGGGGGATGAAGGGGGAGGAGGGTGTGAGGGAAGCAAGCGTTGATTTGATATTGAGTGTTGTTTGCACGTGTGCTGTGTGGGTTTGCTTGTGTTTGGATGTGTACACACACAATTTTACACTTTCACACACACACACACACACACACACACACCCACACACACCAAACCAAACAACACCACATATATATAAATTTTAATATATATATATAATTTAAAATTAATTTTATATATATATATATATTAACATATATTATTATATATTTTATTATATAAGTAGAGGATAATAGATAATATATGTAATAAAAATATGTGTATATATGTTCGTCTGTGTGTCTGTGCCCCACAACACACCACACACCACACAACACACACAACACCCACACACACACAACCCCACACGCACAAAACCCCACACACAAATATTATTATAATAATATATTATATTATATAATATATGTATAATATATAACAAAATATTATATAAAATATATAAATTTTATATGTGGTTGTGTGTGGGGTGTTTGTGTGTGTTGTTTTTGTGTGTGTGTGTGTGTGGGGTTTTGTGTGGGGTGTGGTGTGTTGGGGTGCGTTTCGTGTGCGTGTGCGTTGCGTGGGGCGTGTGTGCGTGTGTGTGTGGTGGGGGTGTGGTGTGCGTGTGCTGTGCGTGTGTGTGTGTGTTTGAGTTTTTGGGGAATATTTTATATAAAATTATATAATATATATATAATATATATATATATATTATATATATAAATTGGGGCCGCGGGGGGCCGAATGGGTTTGAGCGTGGACTCAAGACGTCACGACGGGAATCTGAGTTCGAGGGTTCGGGCCCCACCGACCGCCGCGTTGTTTCCCTTGGGCAAGGAACTTCACCTCGTTGCCTCCTAGCTACGGGGTGGCCAACCACCCCAAAGTCGTGCTGGTCCCAAGCCCGAAAAAAATAAAGAAAATGATTACCAAAAAAAAAAGGTACCCCCGGGCACTCTCCGGGGAAAAGGAACTGGGGACCCTCCACTACTCACCCCAAAAGACATCACAACTTTGAAAACGCAATTGAGTTCCTGCTGGACCACGGCGGCTCAACATGAACCTACCGTTAAATTGATGAATATTTTTATATATATATATATATATATATATATATGTATAATACATATTATATACAATAATTGGGGGGTGTTGTGTGTGGTGTGTTAAAATATTAATTATTATATTTAAAATTAATATTAATATTTATATTATTTTATATATATAATACCGAAATACTATCCCCATTATACCACAGGTAATCGCAATATAGGCAAAGTGATATAAAATCACAAAGTTCGCGCTATACAACGGATGTGATCAGGAATATATTTAACACGTCGACAATGCACAAAGCTCATGACAATGGAGATAAGTCGCTAAAGGTTGACACACCTAGTCTGGATGTAGTAACAAAATAATGAGTTCACAGTGAGGGCCAGATGTCCAAGATGTCAAGCATTGTTCCCTGCTAGGAGGCGAGGCCATTAGGCAGGACAGCTGAGATGGGATGACGACTCTGCAAGGGACCAATTGACTGATGCCCCTGGCGAGAAAGGGTAATTAAACAGTATGACTGTGTAAGGGAGTTTCTTTTTTCATTAAAGAATTGTATATATAAACATAAATATTTCATCAATATGATTATATTCACATTGAAATTAAGGGGGAGTGACACAGGTATGTCAAGTCTATTGCCGACTTACCTTCTTGGCTGAAGTACTAGTCACTGCTATTGCTGTGTAACTGTTGCGATGACCAGTGCGCCATTTGCCAAACAAAAAACAGTACAAGCACGGCTTATATGAATGATATGATAAGCAACATGTCATTGTTCCAAAAAAATTTGGGGGCAAGTTCATCCCACCGCTGCCACCAATTATATATTAAGTGTGTAGAGAGAATTCAAACCCACACAAATAAGAATAACTCTAGACAAATGGTATGCGAATGTATATATAGAAATACACATAGATATACACGTATGCGTGTGTGTGTGTGTGAATAAGCATATAAATCCATATGTATATGTTTATTTCTGTATATATCTGTATTTTTATGTACATATATGTATGTATATATGTGGCATGCGCATGTGTGTGTGTGTGTGTGTGTGTGTGTGTGTGTGTGTGTGTGTGTGTGTGTGTGTGTGTGCAGTATATACAAATACATGCATATATTATATATATATATATATATATATATATATATATATATATATATATGTATGTATGTTATGTTATATATAAATACATATATGTGTGTGTGGTGTATATATATATATATATATATTATATTTTAATATATATATATAAAATATATATATATATATATACCAACACACTCACACACACAAAACACCACACACACACACACACCACCACAACATATATATATATAATATATATATATATATATATATAATATATATTTATATAATATATGTGTGTGTGTGTGGGGTGTGTGTGTGTGTGTGGTGTGTGTGTGTGTGTATGTATATATTTTATATATATATTATAATATATTTTATATATATATATATATATATGTGTGTATATATAAAATTATTCTTCTATATCTATATCTATATCTATATATATTATATATTATATAAAATATATATATATATATAAAATTTATATAATCATGTGTGTGTGTGTTTGTGTTTTTTATATATGTTTATTTTGGGGTATTGTGAGTATGTATATACTATATATATATATTAAAATTTTATATATATATATATATATATATATATATATATATATTTATGTATATATATATATATATTGATTTATATATATTGATTTATTTTTTCATATGTATATATGTATATATAGTTTTTTATTCATATGTATATATGTATATGTATATATACATACAAACACACACGCACACACAAAACACACACACACACACCCCACACACACACACCCCACACCACACACACACCACACACACACACCACACACACACACACACACACACAAACCCCACACACACACACACACGCACACACACACACTCTCACACACACACACACACCACACACACACACACACACACCACACACACACACAACACCCCACAACATATATAATATATATAGATATATATATATATATATATATATATATATATATATATATATATGATTTATTGATTGATTGATTGATTTATGATCTATCTATTTATATGTATGAATTTATATTTATTTATTTATTTTAATGTATATATACATATACATATATATACATTACATATATATATATATATATATATATATATATATATATATATATGTTTTTGTTTGTGTGTGTTTGTTGGTGTGTGTGGGTGTGTGTGTGTGTGTGTGTGTCTAATTTTTCTTCTTTTCCTTCTATTCCTTCTCTTCTTCCTCCTCCACCTCTCCTTTCTCATCATCATCATCATCATCATCTTCCTCCTTGTTCTTCTTTTTCTCCTCCTTCTCCTCCTCCTCCTCCACCTTCTCATCCTTCTACTTTTTTATCCTTTTCCTCTTCCTCCTTTCCCCTTCTCTTCCTCCTCAGTCTTCTCCTCCTTTTTCTCTTCTTCCTCTTCCTTCTACTCCTCTTTGTCCTCTTTCTTCTCCTCTTATTCCTTCTCCTCCTCCTCCTTCCCCTTTCTCTTCCTACTCTTTCCCCTTCTCTTCTTCTCCTCTTTTTCCCCCTCCTCCACCTCACCCTCTTCCTCTTCCTCCTTCTCCTCCTCCACTTCCTCCTCTTCCTCCTTCTCCTCCTCCTCTTTCTCGTTTTCCTCCTCCTTCTCCTCCACTTCGTTTTCCTCCTCTTCTTTCTGTCCGTGGGGGAATATTGCACAGTAAGTAAACAAACAAGATCGATAGAAACAACACCCCCTTAAAAGAAATCGAATGTAAGAGCAGAGGGAGGCCCATTACCCTACAAGCCAGAGAAAAGGTGTTTTGGTTTGACCCAGCTCTGACTGGCTTTCCGAGTGGGTTAAGTCAGACTCTTACAAGCCAGGTCGATTCGTCTGAATAATTCATGAACTGGTGTTTGATCCCACGTAGCCGGGCTGGAACTTCTCTCCGGAGATGATGAGAAGGAAAGCCTAATGATCATTTGGGATTCTGTTGCGCCGCCGTAGATGCTCTTTTGTTTCTGCGGATGACGGAGTTTATGATTCGTTCCTGCGGGCGATTTTTCTCGTCTCTATTGTTCTACGTGTTCTTCTTCTTCTTCTTCTTTTTTCATAAATAAACAAATATCTATGATACACATATCTACCTATGAATGTATATATGTACACATACATACATACACGCAACTAAATATACGTGCAGAAAGGGTATCTTTATATTTCTCTTTACTATTATGCTTCCTTTTTTTAGGGGGGGAGGGGGATAGGACATGTATTTGCTCTTGGTCATTGTACCATTTAAGGTTTTGCTGCACCGGCTCCTTTGCAGTCCTTTTGTCCATGGTGTTGGTGTCGGGCGGTCCAAGGAGGGTGACTGGCACACGACAACAGTCTGCGTTTGTTGGAAACGAACGGGACGGGAGGAGGAGGAGGAGGAGGAGGAGGAGAGGGAGGAGGAGGAGGAGGAGGAGGAGGAGGAGGAGGAGGAGGAGGGGGGAGGAAAAAGGAGGATGGTGGAAGGGAGGGGGAGGAGAGGAGAAGGAGAGGAGTAGGGGAGAAGAGAAAGGAAGGGAAGAGGAAGGAGGAAAAAAAAGAAGAAAGAAAGAAGAAGGGAAAGAGAAAAGAAAAAGAAAGGGAAAAGAGGAGAAAAGGGGGAAAAAAAAGGAGGAGGAGAGGGGGAAGAGAGAGGAAAATAAGAGGAGGAGGAGGAGGAGGAAGAAGAGAGAGGAGGAGGCGAAGGAGGGGGGAAAGAAGGGAGGAGGAGAAGGTTGGGAGGACGG
>NC_051387.1:48521580-48537918 GCF_015228065.2 Penaeus monodon
AAGAAGAGGAAGAAGAAGAGGAAGAAGAAGAGGAAGAAGAAGAGGAAGAAGAAGAGGAAGAAGAAGAGGAAGAAGAAGAGAGAAGAAGAAGAGGGAAGAAGAAGAAGAAGAAGAAGAGGAAGAAGAAGAGGAAGAAGAAGAGGAAAAGAGAGAAGAAGAGAGAAGAAGAAGAGGAAGAAGAAGAGGAAGAAGAGGGAAGAAGAAGAGAGAGAAGAAGAAGAGAGAAGAAGAAGAGGAGGAAGAAGAGGAGAAGAAGAGGAAGAAGAAGAGAGAAGAAGAGGGAGAAGAAGAAGAGGGAGAAGAAGAAGGAGAAGAAGAAGAAGAAGGAGAAGAAGGAAGAAGAAGGAGAAGAAGAAGAAGAAGGAGAAGAAGAAGCAGAAGAAGAAGAAGAAGAAGAAGAAGAAGAAGAAGAAGAAGAAGAAGAAGAAGAAGGAGAAGAAGGAGAAGAAGGAGAAGAAGAAGAAGAAGAAGAAGAAGAAGGAGAAGAAGGAGAAGGAGAAGGAGAAGGAGAAGGAGAAGGAGAAGAAGGAGAAGGAGAAGGAGGAGAAGGAGAAGGAGAAGAAGAAGAAGAAGAAGGAGAAGAAGAAGAAGAAGGAGGCTGTGAGAGAAAGGGGTGTATTCTGAAGGTCAAATAACAATGTGTGTGAATGATAAGGAATGTATAGAGTTGACAGCAAGCATTGAGGGGGAGGTATTAGTACCAGTATTTGGAGCCGTGATTAAAGGAGAGGTAGGACAGGAAAGCCAGAGAAGTCAGATTTAGATAGGCTAGTTGATGAAGGGGCACAGTCTTAATTTCCCTAATAAGGATACAAAATCTTATTGGCCAGAGTGAGCCTGAAATAGGCCTGTCCCTCAGGGTCCCCATAAGAGGTAAGGGTTTGGTGATTTATCAAGGGAATACCGATATCAGGCCTCCTGGAGGCCGTTCAGGACTGACACAAAGCCAGCTTTTCATCCTTTCAGCATGGATCTTTCACTTTAGGAAGTGGACAGAAGGAATGGAAGAAGAGAAGAAAAAGGGAAGACGAAGCAAAATAAGTTGAGGTGAAGGTTGAGGCCAAGGCAAGGGTGATCTCCTATATTGGGTCTAAGTCTCAGTCTCCTACAATACAATAGTTGTGTGTGTTATATGTATTTTTTTGTAGGGTTAAATGAAAACAAATTATCGTTCTTCTTTTATTACAAAATGACGAAAATACTAAATGTTAAATGAATAAAATTGTGGACATGTACACCGACCTCATCCATCTCTATGATACCTGTCATTGTGCGAAATATTAATACCTGCCTAAAGAATGTTATCCCTAAACTGCAAACATGAAGACAATTTTATGAAGAGCAATGTTCTCAACAGTGTAACCTTTGTCTAATGTGTTTGGAATGTAGTACTATCCTTTCCTTAAGAGGAACACACACACAGTGAAGAACTAAAGCACCTGCTATCATAGAAAACAGTTGTCAATCTAGGGTTGTCACTGAGCAAAGGGATTGTTCTTTGTTATCAGTATAATGTCAACTGAATTTGGTTTCCCAGTCTTTGGATCTGATGTACTTTTTTCCTGAGATTACAGATAAAGGCAGAAACAAAAATCAAATTAAAACTGTGATCCATCTCAACAGGAAATGATGACGATAGATTACACTTGCTGCTTCCCCTTAGTGAATTATGAATGGCCCTCAGCTTCTATCTACTTAAAATCAATTCTATATTACTACATAACATCAAAAACTAATTAAATATATATTAGTTACCGGTCACTTAATAGTCCAAATGACAAATTTCTTAGAAGGTAAGACATGTTTTATACCCATGCATCTGGGTAATAGAGCTTTTCTGGGGAAGTTACATTCATAAATGTAGGAAAATACATATTCCTTTTTCCTGTAAAGCTTGAGGAATGATGCACCTGTATGCCTATCACTTAATATCTGCTGAATTCACACTTCTCAATTTTTGTTTAAACGTATAAACAAATCTCTTCTATTCCTGCCTAAGGTAATCCAACCACATTGAATGTATTCCAGTACAAGAGAGTATCTGTCGTTTCATTTTAATTTTTGAAAAATCTTAAATCTCTACAAGCTTACTCATTCAACCCCAATACCCACCCCCCTCCAAATAGAAAAAAAATAAATAGATAAAAAAAGTACCTCCCCTTGACCCTATCCCCCTTTCCCCTCATTCCCCTTATTCTGCCACCTTCTTCTTTCTCCTCCCTCTGCCGTCCTGTGTGCCAATGCCTCTCTTCCCAGACTTTACATATAGTCCCTTAGGTCGGCCCTTCTTCCTCTCCGCCCGCTCTTTCTCCTCCAGTTCCTGGTTCTCGCGTTCAATCAGAGTAATGAGCGTGTTGCAACGACGCTGCAGTTCCAAAGCTGTTCTGCTCTTGATGAACCAATCAAAGCGGAACTGGGGTGCTGACCTATTAGAAAGAGATCAGAGTTTGAAGGTATCACATAGCAGGTGAAAATCTTCTAATTAATTAATTAGCAAGTCTAAGATCTCATGCTTATGTACTCTTACCTACACATATTCACACTTACTCAATTACATATACAACATACATACATTTCAAGCACATATGTATCATACATACATGCATATCGGTCTTAAATTCAATTTTCTTACCTTACAGCTGCTCGTAACTCCTCATAAACATTTTCTTTGTCAAAACCAAGCTTATGAAGCATACACACAAGGAATCTGTCTTCCTCCTCAGTATAATTTTTGCCCTTGTTGGTTCCATAAGAAATTCGCAATTGATGGAATGGTGCCCTGTATCGTGCCATCTGCAAGAGAGAGCCAAGTGAATTCCTCAATTTTTTCTGATTTGGTTAAAATTCAAAAACTGAATCCTACATAATTATCCATGATTTACTAACTAATGACAAAAAAAGACCATAAAAAAAAAATAAAAAAAAAAAAAACAGCAATCTTTTCATCTTCATGATAAAAAAGCCTACTATATCATACACCAATCTATATTTACATCAGAACATTTAATTTACGCCCACATCCTCACCTTAGCATCTAAAGCTTTCTTGATAGATGCTCTTCTCTGGATCTTAGCTTCTCCTCTCTCAATCTGCGCCAAGATGCGGTCGCAGTCTTGCAGCTCAGAACACCGTTCCCAGAACACGGCAGAGTATTCCATTACTTCCTCTGGCGTCTTCCCTTCCACTTCCTGTTTTAAGGGGGGAAGAGAGGAGATGAATGATGTCCATAGATTTTGGAGCAAGATATATGAGAAAGATATTGTAAAAGAAAATAAAAGATGGAAGCTATGAGGAATTTGAGGCGGACAAAAAAAAAATTTTTAATAAGGAAAGCAAACAACGACATTTTTAATAATTTCCTCAGTATCAGCTTAGGCTTACTTTCAATCAGAGTAATCAAAAGAAAAAGAAAAAAAATAATAATAATAACAACAACCATTATCTTTACCTTAGCAATGTTCTCAATATCATCACGGCCATACTTCTCATTCGCCTTAATAAACTGGTTGAAATCGCGCTTGCTCCAGTTGAGGAAACCCTGTGTCAGGAGCTGGTCCCTCTCCTCCATCTCCTCTTCTGTCACTGGTTCTGCTTCATCAATCTTCTTCTGCTCCTCCTTCTGAATGCGTGCTGCATCTGCCATGAACTCTGGATTTTTGGGTACCTATTTTGAAGGTGACAATAAACCAAATTACTGGATGACATAATGGATTGCTCACTCTATGAAGTTATGTTTTGCTACAAGTACACAAGATAAAGTTAGACATTTCAACAACTTTCATTAACCCATTCATAACGATGACATTCACATTATGGCAAAATTTTCACTGATGTCAGGTGACATCCAATCAATAACTCAGATTCAACAGTTGGGATAATCCCTCAGAAGCCCAGCTTGCCAAGAACAGTGGTGCACACTAGTACACCCAGCCTTGCCCAACACTATTTGAAATTTTATTTAAAAATCCTTGCCACACTGAATTATAACATTAAATAATGCAAACTAACCTTATAGCTGACAGTCTTGCGGTAATAATAGATCTCCTTATCAAGAAGCTCAAACAGCCTGGGGGGGAAGAACTGGAAGTCTTGTACCACTGGCTGCTTTGGGGGTCTCGGTGCCTGTCGGAAAGGAGGGGGAATTTTCATTTTTCAATTTTGAGTATGACCTGGAAGTGATGGCAAATTATCAGGATTCAGGCCACCATTCTTGATTCTGTCTATCATAAGGACCTAAGGTAAACTGACCTTTGAATAGGACTGAATTAATTCTTGAATTGCCAACTGTTACTCAAGCTAATTCATAACTTACCTATGCCTAACTAAGAAAAGAATCTCTGTGTACCCATGGCAATCTAATTTACGTATTCAATACTTTACTTTTTTGCTAAACAACAGATCAATAGAGGATTGAATTGAATCCTTAATCTTTACTATTACAAAGAGTATTTCAATCACAATAAAATTTTACTACAGAAATATATCCTATATTCCTTAAAACTGTCTAAAAAGGTTATTTTTGTTACACAGGAACAACCAACATACTCTGTTCTACATTACTTTTCTCTCCTACAAAACTTAGCAACCAAAAAGAAAAAAAGAAAAAAGAGGAGGATGGTTTATTAGTTATACAAGTTTTTTCTCAACCATTCCTCTCACACTGAAATAAAAGTGATATACAACACTAAGAGAATCTTTAATTAGTCAAAGGCAGACAACACTGGTTAGGTCTTATAAGTATACAGACCACAGCCACCTCTAAAATATTAATCAATTCTTTTTTTTAACAGACATGAAAACCAGCTGTAAACACACCACTCGCAGAAAACAAAGTCTCATTTCTCGGTGCACCAAATCTAAGATCTAAAAGGTTTAGTCAAACTTTACACAAATATAAGTTATAGGCTAGCCCAGCATTGTGACAAAATGGGCATTAAAAGGGGAGGGGAGGGAGGTCAAATAACAAGAGCATGTCAGGTTAGTATGTAAAAAATATATATAATAAAAATTGTAAATAAATAAGTAAAAAAAAAAAAAAAACCTGCACAAAGTCTACAAGCTATGGATCTGCTATATGTCTTATTAGCCAAACAACTGGGAAAAAAAATTGTTTGGGGTCTTTAGTCTCTCCTTGAGTGACAGTCTGGGCACAGGGAAGGATAATCCATAAGAAAAATTCTCAATGAAATACTAACTCCCCTGCACAAGTATCCATTTATAGTGAGAGGCAAACCCAGATATGATGTATGAATGATATATGTTCAAATATAAATGTTTTGTAATTGCCCTTTGGCTTTAAGTATAGCAAACTATCTTGACTTTCTACAACTTTCCTGCAGATTTCATTTCTTCAAGGTTATATATCAATACTGAAATAGGAAGAAAATCCTAGGTGCTTTCCATAAAAAGTTGCAGCAATTGTTTCATTAAAAAATATTCCTTGTTTACAATTGTAAAGAAATATTTTCAATTATATTTAACAAACTGTCCACTAGTTCCCTGCACATATAATATGTTTTCTTTTTAATCAAAACTCAACTCAAGAATCTAGAAATGCCTAAAAAATAAGATATAAAAATATAACAAACAAATAAATTAAACATGGAATAGTTGTATTCATGACTACATACATTCTTATGAAGTAATTCCTCAGAAAATGTGATATAATGAAGAGAAAAAACATTAAAATAACATTGTTTGTGTTTAGTGTACTTGATCTGGAACTGTTGTTATATCTGTAAAAAGAGAGCCTCTTTCACTCTCTGAAGACACTGCATATAAACACCTAACAGGACATTCACCACTTTTAAACTACTTTTTGAGAAAGAGAGGGAGTGAGGGAGGGAGGGAGGGAGGGAGGGAGAGGGAGAGGGAGAGGGAGAGGGAGAGGGAGGGAGAGAGAGAGAGAGAGAGAGAGAGAGAGAGAGAGAGAGAGAAGAGGAAGGGAGAGGAGGGAGGGAGGGAGAGGAGGAGAGAGGGTGGGAGGGGAGGGAGGGGGAGAGGGAGGGAGGGAGGGAGGAGGAGGGGAGGGAGGGAGGAGGGAGGGACGGAGGGAAGGGAGGGAGAGGGAGGGGAGGAGAGGGAGAGGAGAGAGAGAAGGAGGAGAGGGAGAGGGAGGGAGAGGAGAGAGGGAGAGGGAGAGGAGAGAGAGAGGAGAGGGAGAGGGAGAGGAGAGAGAGGAGAGGGAGAGAGAGAGGGAGAGGGAGAGGGAGAGGAGGAGAGAGAGAGAGAGAGAGAGAGAGAGAGAGAGAGAGAGAGAGACAGACAGACAGACAGACAGAGAGAAACATACCTACGTAAACAAAAACTCAAAACCCAATGCTTTATTTCCATAATCTTTCTCGCTATTACAGATAACAGATTACGGAACTGACTACAAAAATCATGAAATCTTGTCCAAAACCCAGTGAAACCCATGAAAAGAGCCTTCCCTGTGGTCACTAGTCAGTGTACACCCAAGCCCGAAACATGCTCTAGAAGCGGAAAACAATATAAGCAAATGTGGTAGCTAGTAACACAAGAGCCTGTGAGGCCTACTTACACCTCTCCAATTGGGCTGAAGAGGAAATTTACAGAATTGTTACAATACAAGGAAAAAACAAAATGCAGAAGATTGATGTGCTGGCACTTTTTTTTTTTTTTTTTTTTTTTTTTTTTTTAATATGTCCTAACTCCTTAGTTTTGCTTTCTTTTCCCTGGCTCTCATTCTGCAGAGACAGAGTTGTGGTAAGTATGTGTTAAACCTATGTAGCATAGTCACTTTCTCTATCTTTATTAAATATCCATTCATCAATAAGATAACTATGAGGACATAATTATGAAAGTGAGTTTAGTATTACAAAAAAATGGCAAGGGCATCGGACTGACAACTACAATTACAATGACAATGATGACGATCATAACTGATGCTGATGACAACAATGATAACTGGAAGATACTGATGACGACATTGATAATTGATGATGATAACAGATAACTGATGACAATGATGGATGATTACTATGGCAACAACAACAACATCAACTAAGACAGCAACAACAACGGCATTGACACAATACTGACAATAATGAGGACAACAAAATGTTGACAATGACATAAATAACAAAAAATGGGGACAATGGTGATGTGGGTGATGATGAAAATCATGACAACTGACAATGACAATGACAACAAGAAAACCATCTACCATGATGGCAATAACAAGAGACAAGATTAACAAAATGACAAGAAAAGAAACAAAACATGTACAAAAGAAATTCAAAAATCTAAATATCAATGACAATTCCAATAACAATGACTGAGGCACATGTAGACATCATTCCATACTATTTTTGCATCTAATAGTGTGACTGAAATGTGGGGGGGGAAAATAAACTGTTTCATTTTCACCTATGAATAAAACCTATGCACACAGCAAATATATTGTGAAGTAAATAAACTAAGAAACACCAAAGTATAGCTCCTATCCTAAAATAGATTAAACATTCTTCACAATATTTGTATCTCCTGAAAAAAGGAAACAATATCTTAACATGAATTACAAATTTCAGAAATAATGCATGATCGTAGGGAAAATATAGTTCATGCACAAAAACACTATAACCTACCCTGACTGCTTCAAGAAAAGGAAGTGGCTAACAATCAACATCCGTTTCCTACATAATTTTCATGTTACAGAAAGTTTGTAACAATTGTTGCACATTTGTTACAAAACTGATGTTGATTTGCCACACAGGTAATCTGCTAATATTGCAAAAAAGGATGGAAAGTAATACTCAAATGAAATGTTTGCAAACTCAGTGTTTACAAAATATCTCAATGACTGACTTTAATCTGTGTAGAGTTTACATCAGCCAACCATGTACATGTCATAAACACACATAAGGAATAACTTGGTACTCTGGAACATACCCAGGTTTAATGTTATATATAACAAATAGACCTTGCTCACAATCAGAAAACCCTCAGAATTATCCCATTTCTACACAAAAAAGACTGCAAATAAACTGAAATGAATCATTAATAACCATATAAAATAACCTTTAAATAAAATTAGATATCTAACATTTAACAGAATAAAACAAATATTATGAAAAAAATGAAGCAAGCAAGAATCAAAATTCATTGCAAGTCAACACCTTTATTGACTCTTCACCGCCAGGTGGGATGTACGTACATGCCACAGCATGCCTGGACTCTATTCCAGGTGCCATGGTGCACTGGTCCTGTTTTCCAGGGGCATGTACGATCATGCCGCACACACTATGGTGCCGACACATCGCCCGGTGGCAAGGGCCTGGGCCATTACGAATACAGCTCAGAAGGGATGGCTTACATATCAGGAAACCACCCAGCGGCAATAGGTTAAGTGAACATACTAATTCAATCCCATATCAACCCTTTTGCATTCCTACCTTCTCCTATTCCTCCTCTTCCTCCTCCTTCCCCATATTCTCCTCTTTTCCCTCCTTAAACCCCTTGCTCCTTTCTCTCTTACTTCCATCACTTCCACCTCTTCCATCTCCATCTGTTCCACCTCCATCCCCCTCTCCCCACATATTCCCTCCTCCTCCCTCTTCAATCCCTCTTCCCCTCTTCCACCTCCTCTACTTCTTTGTCCTTCTCCTTTTCTCTAACCCCCAACCCCAACCCCCCTCCCCCCCCTACAGCCATTTTCCCTTTCCTCTCTGCCCCTCAATGCAAAACAAAACAAGGATCTGCTCTAGACATACCTTAGGCGCCTTTGGCTCAGATACACGCAGAGCTTCCCTGAAATAGGCATCAACTGCGTAATTAGCCTTCCGCTCTCTCTTGGGTGGTTCAATCCACATCCCAACAATGGCTTTTTGCTTGTTCCTGAAAGAGAAAATCAATGAAGATTTTTTTTTTTTATGTATGACTAATGTATCTATAAATTTCTATCTACATATTTTCCAATAAGCACTTATATATTTTCCTCTAAAAATGTATTTACTCATATAAGCTTCTCTATAGTATGGTATTTACATACACCTATTTGTAATTGCATATGCTTTTGTGTGTATGTATAGGTGTATGTACCATAATTGTTTATATAATTATAAGATTGCCAATAGCTATTGCCTGCCATCCCTCATTACCTGTAGTCTTCACCCTCAAACTGATACACAGAGTTGGTGGGAACATCCAATGTGAACTGGCGGAGCGACGATTCTCCCATAGACTCCAACTTCTTGTTGAGCTCCTCTGTCTAATGAGTTTGGAAGAGAAACATGGGCAATTTAATTCAGCACTCGTTCATCTAACCATTACTAAGATGCCACTGCTAAATCATCACTTAATACCAATATCATGAATTGTGAGAATTAAATTTTTTTTCAATAAAATCGTAATCCTACCCAAAGGTAACATTACTGCTCAATGCTCCTTTATCCTTATTAAATATAAAGTTTTGCAAACTCAATACAATTACAAAGTCACTCATACCTTCTCTTCTCCCCTGCCAAGAATAACATCAATATCTTCATCAGTGAACTCATCATCCTTCCCTTTAAACACTTCATTGGCTCCGTGACGAATCATGGCTAACATCTCATCCTTGGCAAGGGCATTAGACTTGTTGTCCATCAAGCGACCTGTATGACCAAAGATATTAATAACACTGATCCCTCCGTCACTGCACATTTTACTCCTATTTATGTACATACCTAATGATTTTATTTATATGCTGTGCCCTAATTATAATCAAAACAGCAATCATTCATCAACATTATCACTACCTCAGCTATGCCCCATGCCTATCTAACATTACATGTAACCCCCTGTTGAAGCCCAAAACAATTGAACATAAATCAATGCTAACATCCCTAGGTCTGAGCCTCCTTACCTTGTTGGATAACCATCTTGTCAAGACGCAGCTTCACCTCAGCACGTTCCACAAGCTTCTCTTCCATGGAGTTCTCCTGGATGAACCTGAATACCTTCACCTGCTTCTTCTGGCCAATACGATGGGCTCTGTCCATAGCCTGAGAGGGAGTGGAGTAATAATTGTAGTAATAAATGTTAAAAACAAAGCAAAGTATAAAAAATACATAAATCAAATAATAATAATTTACATTTTTTTTTTACAATAAACTGAACAGTAGTAACAAGTTTATGACATGAGGGGAAAAAGAAAAAAAAAAATAATATAAAACATCAGCCATACAAACCTGCAAGTCCATCTGTGGATTCCAATCAGAATCGTACAAGATGACAATATCAGCTGTGGCCAAGTTAATACCGAGGCCACCAGCACGAGTTGACAACATGAAGATGAACTTCTTCCTGTTAGAAAAAAACGTTTCGATTACTCAGTAAACTGCAGCATAAAAATATGTTACATTCAGATTCTAAGCCTATATATATTATTTTTCTCATCTATAAGTAATCTGTTATGTACTCAATGTAGTAAATAACACAAAAGCAGCAGAGTTTTTAAAACTTACGAATCAGGTTCGTTGAATTCATCAATCTGCCTCTGCCTGTCTTCATGGGAGGTCTGACCATCAATGCGGCAGTATGAGTATTTACGCCACACACAATAATCCTCCAGAATGTCCAACATACGAGTCATCTGCGAGAAGAGGAGCACACGAGACCCCATCTCCAGGAGCTTCGGCAACAGCTTATCCAGAACAATCATCTTACCTGAATTCTCTACCTATTTTAAAAGGGAAATTATATTTTTTTTTAGTCTTGAGTGATTATAAGTACATGCTAAAACCAATTATAAACTGATAACAACAGCCATGACTCTCTAATCACATTGACAGATTAAAGAAAAAAGAAAATAGCATAAGCAAAAAATTGAGAATGTCTTCAAACCTACAAGATGGTAATCAGTGGTGTACGGTGGGCCAGGCTCAGCACCATCAAAGAGATACACGTGGTTGCAACATTTACGCAACTGCATGAGAATATTCTGCAGTCGCATCTTCTCTGTGCGTCCAGCACCATTCACAATGTCAATATCTTTCATCAGGATCTTGGTGTACCTATAATCAAATTAATATCTTAATGCATATTCTTGATATTCTGGCTTGACTAATTGGCTATCTATTAACTAGCAGCCTTAATTTAGTACAACAGTATGAACCAAATTCATATTCATCACTTCATATGAACCATCAATACTTCGCCCAAAAATAAAACACCATCAATTATTTACTGCCTGTTACATACCATTCACGCTGCATCTTGGAAAGCTGGATATACACCTTCGTCTCCTTCTTGGGCAGCAGCCTCTTTTCTACATCTGACTTCAACCGACGAAGCAAGAAGGGGCGCAGGACAGCATGAAGACGTTCCACCAGGGACTGATCACCCAGGCAGCTGTTTGTGTTGAACCAGGCATCAAAGTCCTGAGAAAATATAACAATTAATCAGAAGAAACTAACAAAAATCCAATGCACCAAGTCACCAATTATACCCACTTGTGACCATAACTGATTTATATTATAATCAAAATTCTAACACATTTTTTAACATTTAAGTGCATTGCTTATCAATAAAAACATGTTCAAAATTGCTTACCTCAGAAGAGCTGAAGACCTCTGGCAACAAGAAGTTAAGCAGAGCCCAGAGTTCATGAAGGTTATTTTGCAACGGTGTGCCAGTCAAGAGGAGGCGATTAGTGGTACGGAACTCTCGCACAATTTCAGAAAGTTTACTCTTTTCATTCTTGATACGGTGAGCCTCATCGATCACCATGTATCTGAAAGTAAAAGTTAGTCATTATATTTCATATTGCTATTGATGAATCAAGTATTTATTATACATGTTTATTACAGATAAGACAGGCTATATCACATTATACATCATGATTCACAAAATCCTACATGAAGAAATGAGACAGGTCTTTAACAAATTTTAGGGTCAGTTAATTTTTTTTTTTTTGAAACCAGGAAAAATCCTTCTTTTTTCATCCTTAACTCAAGCCTACTGACCTCCAGTTGAATTTCTTGAAGACTGACTTCTCGCGGATACACATTTCATACGAGGTGATGCATACATCCCACTCTCCTGGCATCATTACTTCACGGATGAACGTTGCCTGTGATACAAATACAGTATTTCTATAAGGTACTGGCATATCCTTTGCTAATTACCAATATAGACTCAAACAATAATATACACACTTAACAACATTCTAATATCATCTGTAAATATCTAGTCTAAAGAGGAAAGAACAGAGACACAAAAATATATGCACTTAAATCTAATACTTTAGTACATTACATTAGAAATGAAACACAGATGCACAACCATACAAATACCAATACATTAGTATTATTTTTTTTCCCCCCAAAGAAATCTATAGATAACCAAACAGAAAACACAAGCACCAATATACAAACTTTCCTCATGTAAAGCTCTGCACATTCATAAAAATTCCAATTAACCCAGACAGTAGTACTAACCCTCGTCTCTTGGTCACCAATGAGGCACACAGCACGCAGAGAGGGGCACCACCTTTTGAATTCATTCTCCCAATTCCGTAATGTTGACTTTGGGCACGATGACCATGTGTGGTCCGGGGATGTTTCGGAAATGCTTCATGTAACTGTTTGAAAGGAGACCATTAACATAGAACATTTTGGTAAATGCATCAAACTATTGGGTTTGGGGACATCACACTCTAGTGTTTGAGGATAAACTTTATTATCCAACATAATATAAAAACAATCCCCTTTCAAAGCAAATATTCAATGCAGAAAACTTTTTACAATCTCAATAAAAAAATGCATACATAAAAATCTAATTTAATACCTAAAAATATCTAATACTTTACCCAAGGAGAGAGATAGTTTGCAATGTCTTTCCAAGACCCATCTCATCAGCGAGGATACCATTGATACCATTCTCGTAGAGGTCAATCATCCAGTTCAGACCACGGATCTGGTAGTCGCGCATAGTACCATTGATGACATAGCTGGGGCTCTCCTCAAAGCGTGTAATGACCTTAGCGTACTTGTTGGACTCGGCTAGCAGCTCCTCATCCTCCTCCTGTTCTGTCATGCGGTGGCGGTGGCTACAAGGGAGAGCGAAAGTGAAAATTTTCTTTGTTTGCATGAGAAAATGCACAAATACAGAGGCAGAGACAGAAGCAAAATATTTTTTCTTCTTCTAAATTAGGATCAAAACATAGGATAACAAATGACATATATAGTGTTGGCCATTGCATCGCTGCAGCCCTTCTGCAATGTGGGTAGTTCTGATACATTCCCTTCATTATCATACTGTAGTGGAGTTCAAATCAGGAATAAAATATAATGATAAAAAAAGGTATAAGATCAATGAATAATGATTTTTAAAAAAATAAATGTAAATACTGGAAATAAGGACACCACTGAAATGTCATGAATTTTTAATGATGGTCACGGTCTACTGCTAGGTATAGCCAGAGTCCATAAATAACAAAACTAACTCAAAAATCAACTGATTAACTAAAAATGTTAATACTTATACTGACACTGATGATAGTTGATAGATAATAGATGATTGATGGCTGATGATGATTATTATTGAAGATGATGATGATGATGATTATTGATGATGATGATGATGATGATGATGATGATGATGATGATGATGATGATGATGATGATGATGATGATGATGATAATGATGATGATGATGATGATGATGATGAATTATTGATGATGATGTGATGAGTTTATTGATGATGATGATTATTGATGATATGATGTGATGATGATGAGATGATGATGATGTGATGAGGAGATGATGAGTGTGAGGTGAGGTGATGGTGATGGTGAGGGAGAGGGATGGTGAGGGGTGATGGTGATGGTGATGGTGATGTGATGATGATAATAATGATCAGTGATGATCAGATGATCAGACATCATCATCTCTATGACCTGAGGATTGTGATCAGAGGTGATGAGGTGTTGCTGGATGGTGGTGAAATGATTTAAAAATTTAAAACCAATGATAATCATAACCATAATAATAAATACAAAAATAATCATAATAATATTCATGAAAATAACTTCAACAATAATGGTAATCTTACCTATAATAATCATCATAATAATAACAATAATTACCATATCAAGAATACCAATCATAATAAAAAATAATCCCCCCCCAATAAAAAAAAATAAGACAACCCAACCAATAAAAACAACCCCAATAACCACAAAAACCCGAATAACAGTCCACCCTTTACCGTCAGACGAAAGGCAAAAAACAAAAAACGTATTCCCCAAACCCCCAACACCCAAAAAAAAAAAAAAAAAAAGAGAGACCCCGGGGCAAGGGGGCCAGGCAAGAAGGAAGAGAAGAGCCCACGACACAAATTACAGAGCACAGCCGGGGGGAACCCCACGGGTCCAACCGGTTTTTTGGGGTAGAGCGAACACAAAAAAGGAGGGGCACGCGGGGCCCCCCCCAACCAAACCCCGATGCGGGGGGGGCCCCAAAAACAAGCAAAAAGGAAAGGGGGAAAAAAAAAAACCCGACCCGGGAAAGCAAATACAATACAACGAAACAGGGGAACAAAAAAAAAGGAAAAAAGGGAAAGAGGATAAAGTTTTTTAAAAGATTTAAAAAAAAAAAGGGGGGGGGTGTTGTTTTTTGGGGGGGGGTGGGGGGGGGGTGCGGGTGGGGGCGTGGCGGTGCGGGGGGGGGGGGGGGGGGGGGGGGGGTTTTTTGGGGGGGGGGCGGGGGGGGGGGGGGGGGGGGGGGGGGGGGGGTAAAGGGGGAAAAAGAAAGAATAAGGAAAAAAAAAGAAAAAAAAAAAAATAAAATTAAAAACTAAAAATAAAAAAAAAAAACAAAAAAAAAAAAAAATAACAAAAAAATTTTAAAAAAAAACCAAAAAAAAAAAAAAAAAAAATAAAAGAAAAAAAAAAAATATATAAATTTGGGGAAAGGAAAAAAAAAAAAAAAAAAAAATAAAAAAAGTTTAAAAAGAATAAAAAAAAAAAATTTAAAAAAAAAATAAAAAAAAAAAAACCCCCTTTAAAAAAAAAAAAAAAAAAAAAAAAAAAATTTTTTAAAATTTAAAAAATTAAAAAAAAAAAAAAGTATAAAATTTAAAAATTAAAAAAAACTATTAAAATTTTAAATAAAAAAAATATTAAAAAATTAAATTTGGAAAATATTAATTTATATTTTATATAATTTTTAAATATTATATATATTTAAAATTTTTTTATAAAATTTATTAAAATATATTTAAAATTTTAAAAAATTTTATTATAAATTTTTTTATTTTTTTATATTAATTTTTTTATTAAATTTAAAAAAAAAAAAAAAAAAAAATTTTAAAATTTAAAAAAGAAATATAAAAAATACTAAAAAAAAGTTTTAAAAACAAAAACCAAATCCCCTTTTTTCAAAAAAAAAAAAAAAAAAAACTTTCAAAAAAAAAAAAAAAAAAAACTTTTTTTTTTTTTTTTTTTTTTTTTTTTTTTTTTTTTTTTTTTTTTTTTTTTTTTTTTTTTTTTTTTTTTATAAAAAAAAATAAATAAACTAGGCCAACAACCCAACCCCCCACCAACCCACACCCCCGACCCCAACAAACCCCCAACTCACAAAAAAACCCCCACCCCCACACCCCCCGCCCCCCCACAACCACAAAAAACCCCCCCGCCCCCGCACCACGCCCCCACGCACCCACACACCCCCACACACACCCAAAAAACAACCCACACCAACCTTTTCCCCTCATACTTTAAAAGCGATAAAACCTACTATAGCAAAATTATTATACCTGTTTTTTTAAATTACTGTTATCTGTATGTATATGGATATATATAAGCATATTCATGGAATCAGTGTAATATTTATATTTATATACCCATATGTACTTTTACTGACGTTAAGTTTTTAGTCGGCACTACAGCACTCTAGTAGTGGTTGGCGGAGGGATCCAGAACGAAATAGTCAATCCTGTTTTAGTAGTTCTAGCTCTAGACCTAGAAAGAAACCAGGATTGGACCCAAGTAGGTTTCACAAGGCTAGATGCTCTGTAATTTGTAGATAACGTGGTTCTCTTCTCTTCCTTCATTAGCCTGGCAGAAAAGAAGTCTCTTTTTTTTTTTTTTTTTTTTTTTTTTAAATTGGGAAAATTTGGGATTGGTTTTTAGTTTTGTTGTTTTTTTGTTGGTTGGTGTGGGTTGGGTGTTATTTTTGGGGGTTTTTTGTTTTTTATTTTGGGGGTTATTTTTTTTAATTATTGGGTTTTTTTTGGGTTAATTTTATTTTTTATTTTGTTTTTTTATTATTATTATTTGAAATTTTTTTTATTTTTTGAAATTTTTTTTAATTATTTTTTATTAATTATGATAA
>NC_051387.1:48538018-48543018 GCF_015228065.2 Penaeus monodon
GCATATATGTATGCTTACATGTATGAATGTATGCACATCCATTCAGTATGTATGCATGTATGTGTATGTGTATATACATATATGTATGTATTTATGCATATACGTATGCATGCATGCATGAATGTATGCACATCCATTCAGTATGTATGTATGTATGTATGTATGTATGTATGTATGTATGTATGTATGTATGTATGTATGTATGTATGCATGCATGCATGCATATGCCTAAAAATATAAGCCTAAAAAAATATATACATATATGTATATGTATGTATGTATGTACGAATGCCTGCATGCACATATGCTTGTACGTATACACATATTTATGTATGCACATATGTATGTGTGTATGTATAGATATATGTATGTATGTATGTATGTATGTATGTATGTATGTATGTATGTATGTATGTATGTATGTACGTATGTATGTATGTACGTATGTATGTACGTATGTATGTACGTATGTATGTACGTATGTATGTACGTGTGTGTGTGTGTGTGTGTGTGTGTGTGTGTGTGTGTGTGTGTGTGTGTGTGTGTGTGTGTGTGTGTGTGTGTGTGTGTGTGTGTGTGTATGTGTGCACTTGAATGTATGAATTTATATCTATTCTATTACATATATGTAAATATACATACATACCTACAAATATATATATCATAGCATACATATTTCCACTTTTTACCATAACCACATTACATAATAAGGACTTTTGTGAGATGATGTTATCATAAACCACAGTATGTATATATGTATGTATGTATGTATGTATGTATGTATGTATGTATGTATGTATGTATGTATGTATGTATGTATGTATGTTTGTAAGTATTTATTTATATGTAGGTATGTATAATGTATGCATCCATGCATGTATGAATACATGTATACATGCATATATGTATGTATGCATACATGTATACATGTATGCATGCATGCAAGTATACATGCATGCAAGTATACATCCATACAGTATGTCCACATGCATGTAAATATGCATGCATATATGCCTAAAAATTTATACATGTATATATATGTATCCACATATGTATGTATGCATATATGCAAGTATGTATGTATGTATGTATGTGTGTGTGTGTGTGTGTGTGTGTGTGTGTGTGTGTGTGTGTGTGTGTGTGTGTGTGTGTGTGTGTACTTGAAAATATGAATTTATATATATTCTATGTGTATTATATATATGCAAATATACATACATACCTACAAACATATATATTATAGCATACACATTTCCACACACTACCATAACCACATTACATAATAAGGGCTTTTGCGAGATGACGTTATCATACACCGCAGTTCCAGTGGATGCAAGATCTTGATCCCTTTCCACCACCATGTCTACAATACACATGCTCCTGGATAGAGCCCTTCTGGCCAAGCCATGAAGAGGAGGAAACAACAACAACGAAGAGGAGGCAGAAGAGATGGTAACTGGGGGGAACAAGTCCATTTTCTACCTGCTTACAGAGAAAGAAAGAGAGATAGAGAGAGAAAAAAGGTGAGATCACTTACTCGGCAGCTGAGGAGGTAAACTTCTTCGCGAGGCTAGAAAGAAAAAAAAAAGAAAACCATAATCTACACACACGCTCTTCATCAAATGGGATAGCGCAACAATTCCCGATGCCAAGTTTCATCTCAGTTCAAATTTTAACAGTAAGCTGAAAAACAGTTAGATCAGTCTCAACTTAAATGCTAAGTTATCTGCATCTGCCACTTTGAAAGCCTAAAACTGGTCCTGATTTTTTGTTAGTAAACAATTAGTAGTTATCAAAATACATCAAATGTACATGATGTAAGGGGATTCTATTGATGTTAATAAATATTAGGAAAAATATATACATGTATAGAAATCAAAGGCACATGCACTCATACACCTACTTTCACTCCCCTCTCACTATCACTTTGCGCATTTCCTTCTTGATCAAAATATGGTGCAGAAACTTTAGATGTTATTAAAGCAACAATGAAGAAGGTTAAATCAGCTCCTCTTATCCATTAATATTTCAGTTATCATATATCTAAATGTATATGTAATCATTCACCCAACTTGTAATACCATTTCTCATTTCTGCTCCAAGGCTATTAAACTGTCCACAATGTCAAAATGAACAAAACAAAATCAAGCTTGAATATTTCAGTCTCTAACCATTTTCTTCTCTTTGAAAAAAAAAGAAGCCATTACTCAAGAGTGAGAAGAAACTTACCTTAAAGTAATTTCTTGTACAATGAAAAGGTTATTTTACATTAGACAAAATCCAAGTTATCCTCTTTTCTTACTTTGTAATTCTTACGTTTTCAAACTATGAAACTTTTAATATAAAGAAGTGACTAATGATTTTGTATTTAGTCCCTCCCCTTTCTTTTCAAGGAGTTCAAATAAACAATGCATCCTACATAAAACTTCAAAATTCACATCAATATTTCTTTAAAAATAATAATAAAATTAAAAAATGCAAACTGCTGACCTAACACAAACATATACCCCATCTATCATATATCTCACATCCACTTACTCGCCAGACACAGATGGCTTGCGATTCTCTGCTTTCTTTGGCCGACCAGGTTTGCACTTAAGGGGGGAGGAGGGGGTCTTATCCCTCGAGCCAGCCATGAAATGCGAGAAGATCTCTGTCTGTTTGAGCAAGTAGTCAAACCTCTTGGAGCGGTCCATTTCCATCTTGTTCTCATACTCCCCACCAGCTTTGCTAGAGGAAGTTGTTTCTGCTGAGGAGGATTCATTCTGGAAAATGGATATAGTGTTAGTGCATAAGCTTGATGAAAAACAGCAAACCACAACTGAACCAGTTAAAAAATCTAAACCTGGATATATCTATCAACAATATAAGAATACATATTTGGAACACTAATCTATACTGCCTGCAAAAAAAAAATATTTTGCGCTGCTTTTCATGCCAACAATCCACATCAGTATTACTGGCACAGTATCAAGCAATCACCTCTAATACTGGCGGTGCTCCAACAAGGGCTCACAAATTTCCACCCTATATACTGTAACAAGGTAGGGCAAGTAGGTTTTCCTAAATTTTAGTATCAAATAAAGAACCAAACTTACCAATAGATTCCTGGTATGCAAACCATTAGCCATCGCTTGATGCCACACATCTCTCATAAAAGGCTCTCCAGAAATCTAGATATACCCCTTATAACCCCTTGCCATTAGGTGACCATTACATAAGCCTGGGTTATTTTTCACATCCACATTGAGTGACAATTATGCTTTCATTAAGAATGTCAAAATTGTAATGACATATATAGCTGCATCATATGTTCACCTCACTGTTTCCTTAGCAAATTATAGCCACTCATGAAATGTGGGCACCCAATAATAATACCACAATCACAATTTTTGGTGAAGGTACTTCATCTGTTTAATAACTTACCTGGGCACAAAAAAAGTATGGGAATTAATCTCTCTGTCACTCATATACCTAGCAGCTTTCAGGGAAGGATGCTTCAACAAAGCAAAAAATTTGAAGACACCTAGCTGTAGTTTAATTCTCAAATAAACTTCATTATTAAGACTGATGTGCTTTGAAGTCTTATGTGCCCTACAGTTGCCCCCCCCCCCCCAAGTTTCTTCAATGTTATATACATCTGCCTTCTTTTATCATACACTCACCTTATTTGAAAATATGTATGAAGTAGCCTACTTTTTTCACCTTTTTCAAATGAGACACCTGGGAAAAGTGACAATTGCTGTGGTGTTTTTTGTTCTCAGCAGTCTGCCTATGGTCTCATATATGAAACATCATATACAGACCTCAGTAACATCCATTATCTCTCCATATATCCATGAAGATATCCTATTGCAAGTTACACCATGATGTCATATAAAGAAAAGTAAAGTCATTTGTCATTATTATTAATTCCATATAGTAGGAATTGACATCATACAAGTAAAAAAAGGCAAAGAGAGAGTAGGGGAATTAGAATTCAGAAAATCAAAATGAAAAAACAAAATCCAAGATAAAGGAGGGAGAGAAAGACAGGGAAAAAGAAAGATAGACGGAGGTAGGCAGGTAGGTAGACAAAAGTTCCTCATGATATCTTGGCTAAAGACAGCGTAGTAAATCATGCATTATTAGAGATTCTGGACTCAATACTGAAACTTCCAATTGTAATATATGTTGAATCACATTTTTTCTGTTCATCTCTTTAACCCGTTCTTGCCGGGTGACGTGCTAGGATGTCATAGCAAACCACATGGTTGGCAGGTTCAGCTCGTACGCGCAGCAACACGCCAGAGTGCGTGGAGCGGGACATTCGGCTAACTCAGCAGACTCCCACGCCCACTGTCGGGCCACTGCCAGATATCACCAGTTTAATTGCTCCCAGAGATTTTTGATAACTGGGAATAATGGGTTAAAAGCATATGATATACTCCCATGATTAAACAAGCAGCATAAAATCAGAGCTTACACTCCTATTGGCTCCCTGCCAATGCAGACAAACAGACAGACACAACCACATTATGATGTATAACCATATGCACAAACATTAAAAAGAACAAGGAGCTCATTTGAATGGTTCTGAGCAAATTTATAAAGTAATGCTGGCACTCAGACTTAAAACTTGTTAAAACCTAATCATACAAAGTTCAGTAGTGGCTAGTAACACAGGTCCAGCACTAGTGCTTTTGGCAATACCAGTACCTCTTTCCTCAAAAAAAAAATATATATATATACACATATATATACATATATATACATATATATACATATACATATATATACATATACATATATATACATATATAAATATATACATATATATATATACAATATATATATACATATATATAATATATTTATATACATATATATACATATATACATAATATACATATATATATACATATATATATACATATATATATACATATATATATACATATATATAATATATATACACATATATTTAGTATATATACAATTTTATGTATATATACATATAT
>NC_051387.1:48548018-48570518 GCF_015228065.2 Penaeus monodon
TATATATATATATATATATATATATATATATTATATATATATATATATATATATATATATATATATATATAATTCCCCTTTTTATTTAGATATGTGTACATATGTATTAGAAATCCCATAATAAGATTACTTATTTTTTTCCTCATCTCACATCAGAAATGGATACAAAGGAAGATGGGGAGGCAGACACACAAAGAATCGACAACCCAGCTTCTCATACAAACCTGACACCAACCATGCTGAATTCCCTTGTCATCTCTCCTTCAAAGTCTGTCACAAGGCCCACTCAGGCCCTTAGTCCTATCAGAAAACCACCCTTAGGGCTGAGCCATGGCAGCTACCTAGAGAACAGTGATAGGGGAAGGGCATATAGTCATCCAGGCTCATTTGACTCCAAGATCAACGGAAACCTGAATGAAAACCAAGATGGACACATACGGTCTGTTGCTGTTGTTAAAAGCTCAGAAGTAAGTGACAATCATTACTGATTATTCCCATCATTATTATGCCCTAGTAATACATGTCTTGTAGGAATAATTCTGTTTTTTATATATTAACTATTAGATTGTTCATTCAACAATTTAGACAGTTGAGTCTCTCAATGTCTGTATGTGATATACAAGGTTAATATGACAAGGAGAGAGGAGGACCGGTTTATTATACCCAAGAATAGGTGCAAAATTGCCAAGAACATATAGAGTGCTTCATCAAGATTTAAATTTTCTTGTGTCTTGTAAGAAACTTGCTCTGTGATGGTGTCAGTATATTAAGGTCTGTATCACATGATCAGTGTGAATAAGTTGTGGGAGGATAGATTAAAAATGGATGGGAGAAATTTTGCAAAAGATAAGTTGCAAAGAAAAGATGATGTATATAATGATGTAAATTGAACCAAATGTTTTTTGAGGCTTACAACTGTATTTTAGAAATATCTCAATTGTTATAGCTCTTCATGTCAATTTTGTTTCTTTAATTCTAGGTTGAATTTCCTGTTCAGTTCCACGAACTGCAGTCTAACACGGATCTTAAGATGCCTCCTTCAAACTGGTTACAGGACCATTCTTCAATTAGATTGCCAAATCCTACCCACAAGCATGCTGATTTTTCAAGGTAGGAAATGCAGAAAATTTGAAGTTGTGAGCTTCCTTTCATAATAGAATTATTAATTCTAATCTGAAATTAATTTATTTTTACTATCCCCTTTCTTTTATATTATTCTTGAGAATAACAAATGGATAATTGATTTCATATCATGGATGTTTCACAGAAAATTTACATCCTTGTTTGCAGGTACTCAGTTTCCACAAATTATCCCTTAAAGTAATGCTAATATGACGGTTACTTTCTTTAGCTTCTTGATGGCTCACCAATTCCTAGACTGCATAGGGGAAGTAGATGTCATATCAGATGCTGAGAATATAAAGAAATTACTGAAGATTCCCTACAACCCCAAGGCTCATGTGAGCATGATGATTCACCGTGTGGGCAAGACACTCCTCATCGATGAGTTTGACATTTATAAGTACTTGCTTAGGCAGTCAGAAAAGGAGTGGCAGTGGCTGAGAAAATTCTTTTTTGAGCATGTGCTTCAATCCCTTGCACACAAGGTGAGAGTTAGATATTTCTTGCTTTTATCTATGTGATGTGGATGTATAGTAATACCCCAAATACAAGTGATAGAGGCTTAGATTCTTAGAAAAATAAGTAAATAAAGAAAGAAAAAAGTCCAGGATAAAAACTGGTGATAATAATGGTTAATCCAGCTGGAATCTGAACAAATGAAAGACTCTGGATTAACATTCATAAGTCAATTAAACTAATATTTTATGTTATAGGAAAATGTACTGGTGAGGCCCAACAAGAGTCGCAATGTTGTGCAGAGTCGGAGCCTCCTATCAAAGTTTTTGTACCACAGCATCAATGAAGAGGAGAACCGTCCTGCAAGTCCCCCTAGCCAGTCAGAGACAGAGAGTCCAGTGTCTGTACGACGTGTAAGTTGGATGGTTGTTTTCCCACCTGTTTTTTAAGTCTTTTTCATATAATAAATAAATAAATAATAAAAAAATCAAATAAGGATAAAGATATTACTAATTACTATCAGGACAGGAAAGCCAGAAAGTCAGAAAGTCATAGTCAGAAACATACTATTGAATATCTGAAGTTTGTTTCCTGAAATTCTGTGTTTTGATTACATGAGTGATGAGTATCGTCCATCTTGAAAATTATTTTTAATACTGACAGAATATAGCAATAGGTTTTTTGCTTTAATGAAATGCTCGTTGCCACGTGTATAGCCGTACTCAGCAGATCAAGTGGTTTGTAATGACGGCTATACACATGGCTCTTCAGTAACGGGTTAAGGCAGGTTTTTTAGGAGAGCTGTGCTTATTAGTTATCCTCAAAGTTCCAGAAAAGTTCTCTGAAATGACTCTTTAAGGAATTTGTTTATTTGGGTTTCTCTTCTGAAGTATACTCTATAGGGATTTGGTTATTTTAACATTTTGTTTTCCTTTTACTCAGGAACAACGTAGACAGAGTGATGTACTTGTAAGGCCAAAATGTTTTATATCAGTTTAATAGACACATAGATATGCACATGTAGAAGCATCTGCAAAGTTCTTTTTTAACAATTAGACTGCAGATAACTTATTCAAATTTTCCCACCTACGTTTCACTTTTGTTTTTCCGTTTGGGGTTAAATTTTTTCCTGCAACTCACAGGAAGTTTCTTTTGGGAATAAGAGACATGACATATGCTTCGATCTGTATGTCTGTTTTTACAAGCATGTCCTTCTCATGACCAATTAAAGGACATGGACTTTCCTTGCTACTGCCACAATCATCATCTTTCATTTAAAAAAGAAAGATGGGGAAAATGCACCAAGAAAATTAAGATTTGTAATTATGATTTCTGGGAAAGAAATGTTACCATTAACACTTGGAATATTTTTTTATGGAAAAATGTTTTAGCACTGTAAGTGCATCCTTTACTGGTATGCTTAATATGATGCATCACAGTGGGTGATGTGATTAATGTCCTTGCAACCAAGTTTTCACACCTTTTTTTCTATGGTTCTTCTTTCCCTTCCTCCTGCCTTTCCTGCTTGCTACCTCTTCCCTTCTTACTTTTTCTTTTCTCCCATCTGCATTCCTTCCAAAGAAAAGTTATAGGAAGAATAAGATTAATTTTTACTATTTTCTTTCTGTGTTCCTTCCCTTTTTCCTGTCTTTCCTCCTTCCTACCTCTTCCTTTCCTCTGTTTTCCTTTCTCCCATCTACATTCCTTTCTAAGAAAAGCAAAGAAGAATAAGGTCAGAAATAGTACACTCACACACTTGAAAAGAGATTGTTGAAATGTATGATACTGTTATTTCTGTATGAAACATGAAATGCATTTTGGCAAATTTATTGTGTTCACATCAAGCTTTAATGTCTTTTGAATGTCTTTTATGTGAAATGACATAATTACATAGCCATTTTCTTGGTGCATGTATAGATGTGCAAATGTATTGGCATTGGATCACTAACCATAAGGATGTAAGACACCAGGGCTTCTTACACCTGCTATACCTCAGTTGATTACTGTGCTGAGGATTAAGTGTAGAAAACTCCTTTCATGTCCTTCAAATATAGTAATGGTATAAGAGATGGTAGATTGTGCCATCAGAGAAAATAAGAAAAGACCTGCAAAAGTTAAGATCATAAACAACAGTGAGTTTTTTCAGATTATATTTTATTGTTGTTGTGAATGTTATGGGGAAGTAGTTTGTAAGGAGTTTTTCTATACTCTTTTAACCACTAGATACACTTAGCAGAAATAGTGAAAGGTTCTTTACTGCAAAATAATCACATGTAAATATTTTGTACCAAAGCGTGAACACAATTTCTTTGAAAGTAAAGTTTTATAGCCCTATTTAATTTTTTGCATTGCTGACCATAATTTTTCTATGAATATAACACTAAAGAAAACATTGTCTCTATCAAAAAAATCTCTCTCTCTCTCTCTCTCTCTCTCTCTCTCTCTCTCTCTCTCTCTCTCTCTCTCTCTCTCTCTCTCTCTCTCTCTCTCTCTCTCTCTCTCTCTCTCTCTCTCTCTCTCTCTCTCTCTCTCTCTCATCTCCTTCTTTCTTTACTTTTTTTTCTCACTTCTATCTTTCTTTCTACTATATGTTGAAAAGACTGATTAAAGATAACAATACTCAGGTATGTCTTAGACTTATTTTGATTGTTGTCTCTTATTATTGCCTTTATGCAAATTCACAATTACCACCTGTATATATTGATCACAGATGAAGAAAAAATATTATTGGTGATGATTGCATGATTGTTATCATGTTAAATATTCTGGAAATATATTTTCTTTGTGGAGAGTTGGCTGTTTTTTGTGGAACATTACAAAAAGTATAAGTTACATTTTATAAAGGCATACATATCTTCTTAAAGTTTTCTCAGACCAGTAGCCCCAAAAATGTGTTTAATCAATGTTTTTTTAGTTTAAACTTTCATCTATAACATAAAACTTCATATTTATGTCATTGCATTACAGTCATAAGATTGTAATGCATTATGTTACAGATGAATGTTAAATCTAAAAAAACACATAAGAAACACATTTTTGGGTATTTTTTCTGAGATCACCTTTGAATACTCATACCTACATATTAATAATTATAAATGAATATGTAATAGATCAATGATTTAGGTATTTATTCCATGCATAAATGTTGTTTTGTGAGATATGTGAATAGTTTTTTTTAATAGTTGTAAACAGAAAGTTGGGATATGGAAAGGACAGCCATTCATTTTATTGGCCTTGCATTTATGTATGATGTAAATAACCAGTGAAACTAGTGTATGTTTTGCTATGTATATGATACTTCATCATATTATCACACCACAAATCTAACAATGAAAATTATAACAACAATATCACTATGTAATCACACACCACCTCATAACAGTCTCAAATCTGTACACACAGCCCTCAGTTCTGCGGAATGAGGTTATGCCTGAGCCCACCATAGAGGACCAGCTGCCACAAGCTTCAGGCCAGACTTTTACAAGGAATGTGGTTTGGAACTTTGAAGACCTGCACATGCTCATAGGGACTGATTTGCCCATCTTTGGAGGAGGAACTCATCCTTGTGTGTCATTGAGGCTGAGGGATATGAACAAGCCAATCAACATATTGACAGGTAAGAGATACATTGATTTTGTAGGAAAGATATGAATGAGAATGAATATCTTTACAGTGTAGGAGATGCTTTTGACAAGTTTCAATTATATATGACAAAGATATTTTCTACATTTGTCGCAATTACCTTTTTTTTTTTTTTTTCTCCTTTTGCCACTTTTTTCGTTTAGTTTGTACAATGAGATTATTTCAGAACTTTAGAAAGTATGTTTCTTGAAAAAGAGCTTTTATACATATTGTCGATCATCTGAAAAATATTTTTATGATATCTCTACTATTTACAACGTATTGATATTTGCATTGATAATGTACACAACAGTAAACTTAGAGACTGGGCATTATCCTAGAATAGAGCCTTCTATACTGACATATTCATTACAATTACTACACCTCTGTGACTCGTGACATGGATCTGTGATAATTCTGTTACAAGCAACATCCTCTTTTAGGCATAGACTATTGGCTAGACAACCTCATGTGCAATGTACCAGAAGTCGTTATGTGCTACCACCTGGATGGGATTGTTCAGAAGTATGAGCTCATCAAGACGGAAGACCTCCCACACATGAGCGACTCGCAGTTCTCGCCAACACTGGTGCGAGATGTTGCCCAGAACATCTTGTCTTTCCTCAACAGCAAAGCAACTAAGGAGGGGCATACATATTGGCTTTTCAAAGGTGAGTTTGAAAAGTGAAATTTAGAAAAAAGTAAAGGTAAGAAGGAGCAAAGAAGGAAAAGTGCATTGTTTCACATTGATTTTACTCTCAGAGTTAGTACATTTTTTTACATGTATGTTTAAGAGGATAGAACTATGCAAAAGGGAGGCTTATATACCATCTGAATAATAAACCTAATGCCCACTTATTTTTATCATGTAATCAAATCACATTATACTATCATTACATTATCTTATTGTATCACTACAGGAAAGGATGATGATATAGTCAAGCTGTACGACTTAACCTCACTGTGCATAGAGGGGTGCATCAGCGTGGATGGGTTAGAGGAAGAGACGCAGAACGAGGATGCAAGCAACCCCTTTACTGTACCTGTGGCCATGCTCTTCTATAGGGTTGCCAAGAACATGCGCACCTCAGAGGATGCCCACAATAAGATTGCAACAATAAGGGCCTTGTTGCGGAACTCACTGAGCCTGTTAAACAAGAATGAGTATCCAAAAGTGAGTGCAACTTTGCAAATATAAGTTGCTGAAGGTTAGATTAATAAATCATGGTTGTAAAACTTGGATTATTGCATTAAAATTTGTGTTATTATATTTTATTTTGTAATATAGCATTTTAGTTGTAGATTTTAGATTATTGTATTTCACGGCAGCCACATGTCCCAAAATGTGGTAAGTATTTCCTGTCAGTGTGGCTTTCAGCCAAAATGCTCACGACAGCAAGTTTGCAGTACCCCAGCTCATGCCCAGACTTTCCCATGACAGCATGTTCACGTCATATGGTCCTCAACCTCAATTTTATCATGGCATGATGGTCACGTCATCCAGATAGTAGGGGCTAACCCAATGACCTGTATGGCGAAAATACATACCATGTCAACTGTAATTTTAGTTTACTAATTGTGTTTACACAAAGATGGCTACACAAGGAGTCAGTTGTTAGTCCTACCTATCTCACCTGTTTACAACTCCTTGATTTCTGGAAAGATTCCTTTTTAGTATATAATTTTTATGATTAGTAGTATTTTAATAACATAATAATAATCATAATCTCAGTAATAATAAGAACAGTATTGGTACTAATAACATTTGAAAAAAAAAGTGTATAATTTACTTTCCAGATCGTCTCCTCGGCACATTACATGCTGTCAGACCTCTATGTACCCCAAGACATTGACCCAGACTCCCCAGTTTTGTCCGACTGTAGTGATGAAGACAGTGAGTGGTCTTCCACTGTCAGTAGTGACAACGAGGATCAGAGTGATGATGAATGCAATGCAGAAGACCACTCTGTCACGCTTTCGAATCGTAGTTCTTCAATTAAGGTTTCGTCACTCTGCTTCCCCCATGCTAATAAAACACAGTCACAGCATTATAAGTATGTTATGTTTTGGGTACTGTGCATATCTATATAGTTTACTGTAACAGTTGAATAGCATATGGAAAAGAATAAAAGTACACACATTTGTAGATAATATATAGGCAAATAAATAGGTTGATTGAGAGATTACTTGAAAGTCATGTTATATTTTTTCCAGTATATAATTATTTCTGTACACAAATGCTTAGAAAATTTCTGTTTCAGAGCCCCTCCCCTGTTGGGTACACTTGAGGAGCGATGCCATTGTGCTCTTAACCATGTGATAGAAGCCCTACAGTGCCTGCACATCTCAAGTACAAGTGAGAGAGAGCATCACAGCTCCTCAAGAGGACAAGAGCCCATGTGTTCAAGGAGTCACCAGGAAGAAGAACCAAAGATGGCAAGGCCTTTTGAGCCGATTCCCATGCCATATTCTCCCCTTAATGCAGAGAAGCAGGATGAAAAGACAGCCCTAGTGGTAGCCAAAGATAAAACAAATGATCATAGGCTGACAGTGTCCTTATTTAGTCAGCAGTATGCTGTGGCGAGTTGGTGGGATAAGTTGCATGTGCTAGTCCTGAGAAAAGCATCATTGGTGTACCTTGTTATGGCAAGGAGTTGCTTCAATAGCCAAAGGTAAGAGAACAATTCTCTTTTGAGGAAGTACTGGAATTGGTAAATTATTTTCATATACTCAGATACAACTCGTTATACTGGAGATTTCTCATTCAGATGTCCTTTTCAGGTATGGCCTTGCCTTAAGGTATGTGAAGTTCTCCCTTCATGCTTGGGATGGCATGGCTCGTAAGCTTGGTGTCAAGGAATGTGATGTCCCCGTCCCATGCCAGGCACTGACGTTAGCTGGTGACACATACTACATGCTCTCAAAGGCATGGGATGAAGTGGCCAGTCATATTGAGGACTATAACAATGTCATATCAGCACACCAGGACATGCTTTCACTCCTTTCCAATATTTTGCCAGCCCAAGGTGAGCAATGTTAGCTGTATATTCATTGATGTGGCTTGTGTTATGTATTCTCTGAATTTTGTGTCTGCATTTCTGTTACAGAGAATCAACAAGTTGATTTTTAGTGTCCTGCATGTTGCGACATTCATTAATTGACAGTAAAAGTCAGTGTGGTAGTATTTTACTTGTCTGGAATTTCTGACATCCTCTGAATCGGTATTTTGCAAAGCTTCACTCATCTCCCCCTCAGTGTCTGTTAAAGTATTTGGTAACAATATTTCTATGGTTATTTCTGAAATATGATAGTGATGAACATCTTCATTTGAAATAGATCCTCAAAATGTACAATATTAGCCAAATCTTTTGTTTTATGCCAGATATCACAACACAAAAGCTCAAGAAAACATTAAGAGCATGTGTAAACCACTCACCTATACATTGTTAGTGATACATTTTACCTGTATTTTATACTTTATATTTAGATTTTCTTTTGAAACACCATATAGAAATACTTTTTTTTGTTTCCAAAGAGTAAGTTCTTGGAATAAAATAAGGTTGTGGTTGTGTTACTATTACTATTATCCAAGTAGCAAGAAAGAGCCTAGAATACAATTATAGTTAATAACACTCAGTATAAATAATTTTAGAATAAATAAACATTCTTATCATTCTTTTTTCTTTTCCTTTGTTCTGCTAATAAGACCTTTGCAATCCAGAGTGCAACTGGACCATCAAACTAGCCTGTGATGTTGAGGAGGCCCTAAGGCTGAGTTCAATGTGCTTTGAGAAGGCCCTCTCATCTGCCGATCCTCAAACAGCTGTTCACCTTTCGCGTCGGCTGGGGAACATCTGCAACGAGCTGGGAGTCATGTACATGAATCAGGCATCAAGTAATGAATGCTAGTTGTTTGTATTGCATCTAGTTTTTCTTGGTTTGAGAAAAGATGTAGAGAGTTTTACAGGAGAGTCTTCCTTTTTGGGATTGATGAATACCTCTCTTGGATGCTACACCAACTTGTTTGGTGTAGATATATAACATGATATATTAGTGAACAACTAGCACAGGTTACAGTGTGAGAAGAAGTTCTGTGAAAGACCCCATAGACTAGTGTAAAACATCTGGATGCAAGTGACAGTATCACTTAAATGCTAATTCTTTCTCCATCACAGAACTCTGTGAGGAAAATGACATTGGGTTCCAAGCTGCGGAAGAACTCTGGCAGAGAAGTGCTGAAGTCCTGAACCGCGGAATCACAAATTTTACCCGTGTGGGTGATGTAACCAATATAGCCCTCCTGCATTCCAACACAGGCCGTCTGCTCCGACTCTGTGCATTCTACTGTGTCCCCAAAGAAGGTGTGAGGGAGTTCTCCAAACAGGAAAGACACTATTATGATCAGGTAAGATTTGATGTTTAAAGCAATATTTATGTTGAAGAATTTGAACAGCAAAAAGAAATACACAGCATGTCAAGCTATGTAATGTACATAGGAAGTATATACTGTGGAATTGGATATCCTTTTTTTTTTTTTTTTTAGTATTCTATAATGATTTAGCTAAAGCCATACTTTGACTATTTTGTTAATGAATTTTGTTAACCATTTGAATCTGTAATATTTTGCCTTTATTTGTATCACCTCTTTGATCAATTTTTTCATATAATTTCTTTATTAATCAGAGGGAGGTTGTCTTCCTCCAATAGTAGCAAAATCATTTATTTGGTGTCACTATTAGATACAGGCTCTTAAAGTGAATGGAAATCTTCAGTTTTGTCAAACTTTTATTCATAAGATAGAGCTACAAGCTTTTAGTTGCCTAATGTTGTGCTTGAACTACTGAACAAGCCAGACACAAATGGGGGAAACTGCCAATGCCCATCAGCAAACCCTGCGTCCCACTGGCCATTAGCCAGTTTTTGATAATGCAGTTAATTGGTTTAGAAAAGAAATTATATAAGAGAAGATTTTTATAAATTTACAACTTTTTTTCAGAGATTTTAAAAATTATTTAACAGCTTTGTTGTTGCTAATGTTCATGTTGCTGTTGTGACTGTTCATCTACCAATGAATTTTTTTTCTTATTTCTCCTTTCAGGCAATAAAAGAATACCAGAAAGCATTAGAAGTCTTAAAGTCTCGAAAAAAGTGTCCAGACATTTGGGATCTTGTTGTGTGGGAATTTAGCACAACTTTATATACCATAGCATCCTTGTTACAAGACCATCCTCCGTTGGAATCAAAGGTTGGCAACATCTGGAATGAATTGTTACACAAAATCACTCTTAGTGCTTCTGCATCAGTTTTTGTCATGTAAAGTCTTTGATTAATCTATTATAAATGACAATAATGCCCTGGCTTCATTTTCTTCTGCCTTTTTTTTCAAAAGACATTATAATATACTTTTTGTCTGCAGCCTGGAGAAGAACACAGCCGTGAAGTTATGGACCTTCTCACCAAAGCTCTCAAGCACTGTGATGTGAAAACACCAGGAGCCCGACAGCCTCTGTACCAGTACCGTGCTGCAGTTATTTATATGCGGCTTGCTGGCATCTATCACAATGCAGTAAGGTGAGTCACTCTTGCACTGTAGGATATTTCATAAAATGAATCGTGTTCTTTTTCTCACCTGTAATGTTTGAAAAAAACTGATTATGTTAAAAATACATTAATATATTTATTCCAATGTCATTGTGTTTTTTAATATTTTAAGGAAAGTAGTTACTCATCTAAATATTTCAGAAATATTCTTGCAGTATAAAAAGTGATAAGCAATGTTAATTTTGCCTCATTTATTTTTCTGTTACTATTCTTAAAATTCAGACATAGCCAGGGAGATAAGAAAACCATGAGGCATCTGGCAGAACTCAACTACAGCAAGGCAGCTTCTCTCTTCATGCAGCTGGAGAACCCAATTGATATTCTCAAAGTACAACTGGATCAGGCAGTGCTCATAGAAGATCAGATGTCAGGTAAATAAGTGAGTGAAGGAGTGAGTGTTGCATGTGTTACTGTGTGTTTGTGTGTGCGGGAATATTAGACTGACTAGCACTGGAAGACATTCTAGAGATTTTTTTCTTTCACATTTCTATACATAGAGGTTCAACACCAATCTTTTAGTCTAGGGGTATATTCAATAAACATTATGGAATATAGTGTTCTAAATAAAAATGTGGATTTAGTTTTACACTCATGTTAGGTGATAAGGCAGAGAATATGACAATGAGTACTAAAATATATATATATCCTAGGATTCAAAGGAATTTCTAGTGAGTATAAAGCAGATGGTCAATAGTTCTGCCATCAATGGATCAGCCTATTCATTCCTTATTAAATTTGTCTCTCTTTTTCAAACTTTTCCTCAGGGACAGCAAACACCCCAATCACCATGAAACTCCACTTTTCAATCCTGCAACTACTGATGGACTCCATATCTGCACTGAAAATCATCACCCAAACTGTGGCCAAGCCAAAGACCAACCCTCAGGGAGCAGAAGGCAACTCAGTGGAGCCTGGTGCAACCTGCAGTGCCAACCCTAGAGAAAAGTTTCATACTGGAAGTCCCAGCCGAAGTAAGGCAGGAGACAATAACAATGGAGAGGAAAGAGAGATTCATCCCCAGACTGAGGCTGTGATATACGATGATGAGGAAAGCCAGGAGAAGATACTGGCACTTCTAAAAGTCTTTGAGAAGAAGCTGCAGAACTCACTCATGTCGCTCATTAAGTTGTATGCTCAGTCAAAGTGCTCAAAAAAGAGGTAAGATTTCTGGAACTTCTCTTCTTCTTCTTCTTCTTCTTCTTCTTCTTCTTCTTCTTCTTCTTCTTCTTTTTTACACTTCATTTTCACATAGAATCTGGCCACTGATAACATGATATTCATCCATTCAAAATTATGAATTAAATGTTTGAAATATAGAAAAAATGTCTGATCTTATATGAAGTATAGCTAGTTGGATGAATTGAGTAATATTTAAGCAAATATGAAATATTTTAAAAAGTATGATTCGTACCAATCACATTCACAGCAGCAACTACAGTGGAAATGAGGTGACCTTGCTAAAGCAGATGTACAGCCTCAGCCTGAACACTCAGTCCCTTCCTTTGGGATCCCACCTCCTGACAGCTGTGACTGCAATCACTCCTCTGTTCAACCAGATCCGCCCCCGAAGATGATGCCAAACATTTGCACGAGTTCCGTCCACTTATTCAGACTTTTGTTTTTTTTTTTTTTTTTTTTTTTTTTTTTTTTTTTTTTTGAGAGGATGTTTCACAGTTTCCCAGGAGCTGTGTTACCAGAAATCATTTCAGTTATAGATTTTTGTCTTTCTAAATGATATCCCACATTCTAACCATTACATAAGGACATTACTTTCATTAATAGTATGGAACATCTTTCAGTTCACAGTTTTCTCACATTTGCACTAATTAATCATGGTAATTACTTTCATTATCAGAATCAAGTGAGTCTCTCTTGTGTATACTCAGACATGATCTCATTGAACTCAAACATTCTTTCATTCCTGAGTTCCTTTCATTGACTATTTATGTGTTAATTTTTATATGTATTCTCATTAAAGGGGGGGGGGGGGGAATATGTAAGGCTTTCCCCCGAAGATTGCATATTCTTTCTATAGGTTTTGTAAAAATTTCAAGATCACCAGATATTTAGTTTAGATTTTCATGGTTTGACGTTGGATTGTATTCATCATTTCAGTAGTGTTCTTTTATGCTTACTTTCTCTCTTTTTTTTTTCTCTCTATGAACTTGTCAGCATTGTTCAAAAAGTCGTGCCAAGTGGGAAGTTTGAAAGATTTGACTGATTGGAACCAGATTTTTGCTATTTACTTGTTTTTTTCTCTCTCTCATTCATGAAATATGGATAGTAATGTAATTGTTGTTATTATTGTTATAATTAATTATGATTTTATTATGCTATTTAATTAATATTTTTATTATTATTGTTATTATCATTATTGTTATTATTGTTATTATTATTATTGTTATTATTATTATTTTTATTATCGTTATTGTAATTATTATTATTGTTATTATTATTATTGTTATTGTTATTATTATTATTATTATTATTATTATTATTATTATTATTATTATTATTATTATTATTATTATTACTACTACTCTTATCATCATCATCATCATTGTTATTGATATAACTTTTTGATCTGATATTATAACTATAATTTCTTCTTTTTTTCTTGTATTTATAAAGTTTGTATGGTGTAAAGGAGTGTATTTTTTCATTTGCATATACTTATGAGAATTTCAAGGAAAGCCTCCATATTTTAAGGAGTTCATGATATGAGAGATAGCATTTTTTATGCTATCAGGATGTGTGATACATGATATTTTGTGGAAATATCATACTTACAGTAACTTACCACTCTTATGGAAAAAAAATATTGAGTTGCATCAGTGTGATAAGAAGTTATTTTCTATATTAGAAATTGATTTAGTGTAATCCTTCAGTTTCTAATTGTGATATCATTTGTAGTATGTAGGTTCGGAAATAACTATAAGCTATGTAGAGTATCTATTTTCTTTTGTAGTTATGCTTTTAACCACTGCCTCCAAGTTTTGGCATTACCTACAGTGAGTTTAGTTTATTAATTGTATTTACACATAGATGGCTACATAAGTACTTTGTCACCCATGAATCAATCACTAGTCTGACGTATCTCACCTTTCCATTGATTTGTGGTAATTTTGTATTTTAATTTATAGTGCTTTCAGTATTGTTAATAATGCAAATAATTTTCTCAATAATAATAACATGATATTAATTGCATTAGAAAAAAAATCCTGAAAACTCCAGGAAGGGGAAAATCAGGGAAAGGGCATATAGACTGTTAATTGACTCTTTGGTGGCTGAGTGCTTGTAGAGCCATCAGTTGTGTAGATACATTTCATAAAACAAGACTATCGTGAACATCACATTTTCCCTGTGGCTTTGGGTTCAAAATGGTTTCTGTGCAGGAGAAAAGAAGAAGTACTTTATAGAGAGAGCATCTCATCATTTCATCTGTTTTTTTATTGTCTAGAGTATAGGACAGCTAATAAACACAAGGCCTATATATTAAGTTCCGTGCAGATAAACATTTTCTGCAACTTTAATACACTAAGTTTAGCAATCAGTTATTTTTCTTACATCTTATTTTTGAGAAGTTTGTTTTTATTTATTTGATTATTTATAAAATTTTTCCACTGAGTGGTGTTTTACTGTATTTTTTTTAACAGTGGATATTGGATATGTGAATTAATTTTGTTATCCCAGGGTAAGAGAATCACTGTATTAATTCTAATGAATGTATGAAGATCTATTTATTGAAATTGTTTTTTGTACATGAATGAGCTCTGTAGTGTATAATAATCTTGAGTAAACAAGATGTGATATCATGAAACATTTCCTTTTCCTATATATGCAGTATTCTGTGTTTTATCAAAAACTCCCATGGAAGGAATAAGACAATGTCTTTTTTTCAAATGAATTTGGCCTTTAGTGGGGGCTTAGGAGACGGAGACTCAGGCCCAATGCTGGGGATCTCCCCTCCCTTGGGTCTCAGTCCTCAGTTTTACCAATGTTTCTTCTCTTTCTTTCCTTTTCCCTATCTTCCCCAACCCTCTTCCCCAGTCCTTGATCACGGTTCCAACAAATGCTACTACACCCATCCTCGACATGCTATCAACCAATCCTAAATCATCCAACTTTCAAAAGACACCCCTTCCTTATTCCGAATATCCTCCACCCGATCCCCTGCACAGTCATCTCCATTTCTTCCCTTATTACAACTTTTCAACCTTATTGCCATCCCACACACAGTACTACCTCTCCACACCACTCCCTCTACTTCTCATCCTCCTTCCTCTACAATTCCCACCTCCACAAACCTTTTGAGTACTCCGTTTAGCCCAACCAAGTGTGATCGATTTTTTGCGATTTCTCCTACATCCTACTTTTCCAAAAATGCCTCCAAAAGCAGGTAGACAAATTTCCTTTCCCAGCAGTCCCGATCGTTCATACCTTGTCACAGTTACATCGAGTCCTAAGCCCATGCACTATTTACCCTGATTGACCTCACTGGCAAACCTATTCCTGCCCAGCCTCACTCTTCCCTTAATACTTTTACCGGAACGGTTTCCATCTCCCAGTTGATTGCCCTGTCTACGACAAGGATTGGTCAAACTGTGAAGACGACCTACTTGCCTGCCTTACTGACTATGATGCAGTATCAGTACACTGCTACACTATTCCTCCTAGAGGCCGCCGTAAGTCCCACAGCAATATTTCCCAGATTTCCTTCCGTCCGACATGACTTTCTCTGTGAGGTGTATATACAAGGAGAATCTTGCTTTGTCAGACCATATCGACCCCCCTCCCCTCCGTCAGTGTCAGATATGTTGGCGTTTTGGCTGCCTTCTATGTGCCAAACCTGGTCATGAATGTTCAAATTGCACTGCACAATCAATTACATGTGTCAGTTCCGATGACCCATAATGTATTTATGCAACTGCCCTGCCTACATGTCTGAGTCTGACGTAGCAGATTTCAGATTCAGACTTGGCATTGTTCTACGAAAGGCCAGACAGGAAGCACGCCAACGAGGTTTTACTGACATTCCCTACTTCAGTACTATCTATCATTCCATTCCTCTTCCCCCAATTTCTCACCTTCCCACCTCTACTAACCCTATCTCCTAGTCAAATAATTTTCCATTCTAAATCCAGATACTCCAATATCCACAACTCCCCCTCCTTATCTTACCTATCCAACCAGGCAAGCTAAACGTTCCATACCTACCCCACCCACACCTACAACTACATCTACTCCATTTCCTCTTCACATCCTCATAGTAAATCCTTCGTTTCCCAATCCCGCCATCCAACTCCCCTCCAGAAACCCTCGAGAACATCTGAAACCCCCCCAAGCATGACCCAAGAGAATGCTCTTCTCAACCATCCTCCAGTTCTTCTGCACACTCCTATCTGATGTCACAATCTGATCCACCCTTATGTTCCTTATGTAATGTTCCCCTTTCAATCCCACACATCCTATTATCGTGCCCACGTTTTGAAACAACCCGTACCTCTGCTTTCCCCCATCTATCCTCCCTTCACCGACCTCCCAACCCATCAGACATCCTTCCAGAATCCCACACTTTCTGCTTCAACAACCTATTCTCTTTCCTCAAACGTATACATATCCTTCATCTAATCTAACTCCTTACCACACCCGACCCTAACCCTTTCACTCACCAATTCCTTTGCCCAGCTTAGACAACTAATCACTAACTCAACCACCCTTCCCAAACATTAACTATAGTGCTACATGACCTTAGATGTCTAGCACATTTCTCTTGCTTTTAACCATTAACCAGTTCTTCTGCCCACATTCCGTCTACATTCAAAAGTGACTGCCGACACCCATCCTCCTCCTCCTCATATCCCCTCTACCCCAACCTTCCTCGCATATCCTCCAGTACCAATGCCCAAATACCATTTTTTATCGTCCCCTCGCTTTCTACCCGTCTTCTCCATACTTATCCATCACAAAACACCATATGTTATATCTCCCTTACATCTCACTATACCTTGCACAGCTATTCCCATTTTTCTTCGCCGATGGATCACAATCGTTTCAATTTACTTCAATCCTTTCCTTCCCGTTAACTTTATAACCTTTGAAGTCTTACTTTCCCACCTTCAGCCAGCTTTCCTGGTAGTAGGAGACTTTAACTGTCGCCACATTCTTTGGGGTGACTCCACTATCACTTCCCGGAGTCGCTTTTTAGAACACTTTTTCTCCAATACTGAATTTAATCTCTTAGATTCAAACAGTCCCACTCACTTTGATATGCACACCCAATCCTTTTCATGCCTTGACCTTTCTCTTTGTTCTCCTTCCCTTTGTCTAGACTTCTATTGGTCAGTTCTAGACCACCTTCATCATAGTGATCACTTCCCTATTCTCCTTCCTCCTACTTCCCAGTTCCCCTCACTGCCGCTTTGACAGAGCTGACTAGTACACCTTTACCTCTCTCTGCTCTTGATCTTTCTCCATCACTCTTTTCTTCCACTTGAGCTATGTTTCTATACTTCACAACCAATATCCTAAATAAGTTTATACAATCATTCCCCGAACTTCCCGACCTCCAAATGTGTAAGGCTGAACCTAGAATGTGCCAAAGCGCTTCGGTTGAAGCGTGCAGTTTAAACAGCTATCGTTACAAGAGAGGACACCCGCCAATTAAAAGCCCTCATATAATTTTGAAAAGGCATCACCCCATTTTCGCGCTCAATCCGTAACAGCTGGCGAAATTATGTATCTACATAATATCATTTACACCAGTGTCTGCAGTCTGGCGGCTTATCCATAAACCATCAGGTAAACATTCTCCTCATCCTGCCCGTGTCCTCAGCTTCCACAATATCCTCATGCCTGACCCTCTTCAAGTAGATACTGAACCTGGTGCCTATTTTAGCAACGGCTCTCACCTTTCTCCTCACTTCTCTTCCATAAAATCAGAAAAAGAGCGCACTCCCATCTCCCCCCTGCCCTCTACAGAATCTTATAATACCTTTTTTTCTTCTTCTTCAGTCATGCCGCAACACTCACGAAAGGCCCAGACGGCATACATTACCGTATGTTACAACACCTTCCACCTACTTTCCTTGTCCTCCCTTCTATCAGTATTCAGTAACACACGGACGACCGGAAACTTCCTCCCCACTGGCGCGAAGCCCTTGTACTACCTTTCATAAAACCAAAAAACCTGGTACCCTTCCTCAAGACTACCGTCCCTTAGCATTCAGAAGCTGCCTATGCAGGCTACTAGACCAGGGTGGTTAACATCTAGCTAATGTGGTACCCCAAATATCATAACTTGGTCGTGGGTGTTTTAATTAAGTTCTTCCCTTCTGATCGAACCTTCCGTGTCAGATTTGCTTCTTCTACTTCCTCTTCTTTCCCTTAAATCGAAGGTGTCCCACAAGGCTCAGCACCACATTATTTCTCATTGTTGTAAACGGATTAGTTTCACCTCTCCCACCAGGTATCCGATCATCACAGTACGTAGATGTTTTAGCCATCTTCACCTCTGGCCCTTCCATACTTGCTCTCCATCAACTTCTCTTAGTCTGGAATAACTTCTTGGGCTGCCAACCACGGCTTTCGATTTTCTACTTCTAAAACCTTTTTCCATTTCTTTTTCTCGTTCACGTATAGGCTCCCAACCTCCAATCTTTCTATATGATGCCCCCATCTAATTCCGCCCTTCAGGGAAGTTCCTTGATGTCATTTTTTACTCCAAACTGTCTTGGTGAAATCATAGGCTTTCTGTTAAAGAAAAAGCCCGCCGTCACTTCCGACTCTTCAGAGTCCCTCACATGTAACCTGGAATTCAGACCGCAAAAGGCTCCTCCATCTCAATATTACTCTAATCTTCTCCATCCTTGATTATGGCTGTCGTATATATTCTTCTGCCTCTGCCTCCCTTCTCCCTTTGTTTCCATCAATTTTCTATCTCCAAGCTAACTGTCCCTCAATCCCTTTTTCATGCCTTCTCCTCCTCTCCACGTTTAACTACCCCTTTTCCAGTCTGTATGGACGCTCTGCTTTCCCATTCGTTCATTCCTCATTTCTGATCCCTTCCTAATTGCTGTTCTGTTTTCTTTGACCCACCCAAATCAAACATCCCTCCTTCTGTCCTCCTCACACAGTTTCTTGCAGATATCTCTAATCCCTCCTTTAGTACACCAGAACTATATGCTACCCTCTTCGCTTTACATCACACGTCCTCCATCTCTTCCTCATCCTTCACCATCTTTACCAACTCACGCAGCTCAATATCACTCATACAACCCATACACCCTATCACCCCTTTAGTCCGTAATATACAAGACCAGTTGCTTTATCTATCTACACGACATAAAGCAGTCAAGTTTTGCTAGATACCCAGCCATATCGGGATCCCCGACAGTGAACAATCAGATGCCTTAGCAATCCACCAATCTCGCTTTTCATACATTACAGCCACCGACTACTAACCACTTCAAAACTTTCCTCTATAACCACTGGCAATCTTTCTAGTCGGGGCTGACCATCAATAAAACCTTCAATCTCTCCCTGGTCGGCCCTAGACCACCAGAACAGACTCTTGTCCGTTTACGAATAGATCACTTACGCCTCACGCATTCATACCTCATGCCACGTTCTAACTCACCTCTATGCTCCTCATGCAATGTTGGTCCTTCAGTCCTACATATCCTACAGCCCTGTCCCCGCTTTACTGAAGCCCATACCCTCGCTTTTCCTTACCTGTCCTCTCTTCCCTGACATGTCGGACATCCTTTTTCAATTGACAACTTGTTCTTCCTCAGACGTATAAATACCCTCCATATGATCTAGTCACCCTTCGCCCTTAACTCTTAATCCTTATGCTACTCATTTTACTCCCCCTCTCTCTACCCCTTTCACTACCGTATTGTTCTATAATGCCATATGAACTTTGGAATCCAAAACATTTTGTTTTAATAAAGAACTCTTTTAAACCCCTTTCACCACAAATACTTTACCTTAGTGTTATATGACCTTTGATGTCTAGCACATTTATTTGTTTAAAGCATTAAACATTAACCCTGTCTGTCTGTCCATCTGTCTGTCTTCTGTCTTTCTGGTTAGCTATCTATCTGTCTGTCTGTCTGTCCATCTGCCTGCCTGTTTGTCTGTTGTCTGCTGTCTGTTTGTCTACCTGTCTGTCTACATGCCTGCCTGTCTATCAGCCTCTCTGTCTGTCTGTTTTTTTTCAGCATCATTTAAAACTGTCGTTCACTGTTAATACACAGGTGAATGGAGAAATACCTAAACAGGAAAGGGGAGGAGGAAATGAAACATGCATTCTAAGTCGCGAACTGATGCAGTAACGCGGCCAGTTCCTCTCCTTTCGAATGCAAAGCTGCCACACCATTAACCTTATGCCCCCTCTGACTATATGTTGGTATATATGCGTATATATCCATGGTGTCGCGTAGTTGCTGTTACGTGTCCTTGTTTCGGGTCATCGCATTTCTAATGACCTTGTTTATGAATTCCTATTAATAGTGGTGTTGTTTATCACTATCACGATTTTATGATACAGGATTTAAGGGACGTGATATAGGGGAATATTATGACAACGGCTAATGGAAAAGGCTGATATTTATATTTCATCCCCTTGTAGATATAAGCATGGACATGTTGATAAAAAAAAAAAATATTTGTATGTAGGTGATTAACTGTACCTCGTGTGTCAACTTGGCTTAACTTGCCGTTTAAATCGTCTATAAAATATGCCTGTAAATTACGATAAAATTCAACAATAAAATCCTATTTATATCACTGTCCTCGATACATGAACTGCATCTCTTGTTCTGTTGCTTATTATTTTAAGGGAAATTTACAACGCTTTTTTGTGCTTGATTTTCTTGACATTGACCTGATTCATCGTCATCGTTGGGCAAGCGTTTTCTTCAATGAATGCAAATTTGAGCAAAATCGTTTTATCATTGACCAGTTGCCATGATTTCAAGACAGCTATGTAAAAAAAAAAAAAAGAAGTTACGTAATACCTGTTTTCTATTAATTTAGTTTTCACACAGTTTTCTTTCCCGCCCCATCCTCTCTCCCATATGGTTTTCTTTCACATCTACCTTCGCAAATCACAGCGCATTCTCAGTTTACGAAAGTTGATCCCCAAGAGACCGTGATTGGTCGAGGGCAGGGATGGCGTGATGTCAGACCACAATGTTTACTCTGCCCTTCTCTCTTTCAAGGTTTTTGCTGTCTCGCTCGTTCAATCTGATCTGAGTCCGTCTGCCTCTGTGTATGCGTCTCTCTCTCTGCCTTTTAATTCTAGTTAAGGTTCTGTTTCTCTAGCTTACGGCTTGATTTGGCACATTTCTCTTTCTCTCTGTCTGTTTCTCTCTTTTTCTATCTATCTATCTCTATCTTTATCTCTGTCTGAATCTCTCTCTTTCTGCCTCTCTCTCTCTGTCATCATATCTGAGTGTGTTATATGAATATATATTTTCCATTATACACTATAAATAGATCCTATTCTAACTAGTGACCATTTACCTCTTATATAACGGCCTCTTAAAAACCAAAATGACCCATCCTGGCAAGGGCTGACGAAATGCTGTGATGATTGTGCACTGTATATGTAAAAAAGTATATGCATATATATATATATATATATATATATATATATATATATATATATATATATATATATATATATATATATATATATATATTATATATGATATAAATTCTATATATATAGTGTTAGTGTTATGTGTTATAGTGTGTTATATGTATATATGTGTGTGTGTGTGTGTGTGTTGTGTGTGTGTGTTTTGTGTGTGTGTGTGTGTGTGTGTGTGTGTGTGTGTGTGTGTGTGTGTGTGTGTACATGCATGAATGGTAAAACACTCTTCTGTGTTGATAGTATGGTAGAAAAACCCACAATGCAAAATAAATAAATCTAGTTTTTGCATTGTGGGTTTTCCTACCGTAAGTATGCATGTAAACATGATCATGCGCACCGTGTAGGTTTGTATGCGTGAGCAAAAGGAGAAATGATATGGTACGATATATGACGTTGTTTTCTTTATCGCCTTCGTATGTCTACTTCTTAATGTTGATCAGTTCAAAACACACACACACACACACACACACACACACACACACACACACACACACACACACACACACACACACACACACACACACACACACACACACACACACACACACACACACACACACACAATTCCTTAAATTGCTTGCCGCTTCAAAATGTATTATGTTTTAAAAAGAGATGGAGACGTTTTTCTCTTCTAAACAGTGTACATTAACAGTGGGGAAAAACAGGATGGCAAATTACCTACCCCAGTGCCCCAGTGACCCAGCTGACTCTCCTCCCTTTGTCAAAGGTCAGGAATAAAGGAAGTGATATTTACCTTCCCTCAGCCTTAATACCCGATTACACAACTCAATTGGCGGCAGACGCGCGACGCATGCATAAACTCCCACCCCTCTTAATGACAACACTCGCACGTGTATGCATATCAACACAATGCACATGGCGACACAGCTGTAGATATGCGCATGCGCATACACTCGTGCAAACACGCAAAAACGCGCGCGCGCACATACAGGCAAGAACGTGTGCGCGCGCACGCACGCACGCACGCACGCACACACGCACACACGCACACACGCACACACACACACACACACACA
>NC_051387.1:48580518-48583018 GCF_015228065.2 Penaeus monodon
AGGCCTCCACCTTTTTCTCTTTCTCCTTCACCACCTCTCTCTCTCTCTCTCTCTTTCTCTCTCTCTCTCTTTCTCTCTCTTTTCGTCTCTCTCTCTCTCTCTCTCTTTCTTTCTCTCCCTCCCTCTCTCTCTCTCTCTCTCCTTTCTCTCCCCCCTTTCTCTCTCTCTCTCTCCTTCTCCTCTCTTCCCTCTCTCTTTCTCTCTCTCCCCTCCTCTGATGTATGTCTCAGTGAACTTGTCAAATCAAATCAAAATCTTTTCTCTCTTTCCTCCCTCCCCCCCCTCTCTCTCTCTCCTCTTCCCCCTCTCTCTCTCCCTCTCCCCCTTCTCTCTCTCTCTCCTCTCCCCCCTCTCTCTCTCCCCTCTCTCTCTCCCCCCCTCTCTCTCTCTCTCTCTCTCTCTCTCTCTCCTCTCTCCCCTCCCCTTCTCTCTCTCCCCCCCTCCTCTCCCCCCCTCTCTCTCTCTTTCTCTCCCTCCCTCTCTCTCTTTCTCTCCTCCCTCTCTCTCTTTCTCTCCTCCCTCTCTCTCTTTCTCTCCTCCCTCTCTCTCTTTCTCTCCTCCCTCTCTCTCTCTCCCACTCCTCTCTCTCTCTCTCTCCTCCTCTGATGTATGTTTTTGTCTCAGTGAACTTGTCAAATCAAATCAAAATCTTTTCTCTCTTTCTCCCTCCCCCCCCCTCTCTCTTCCCTCTCTCTCTCTCTCTATACATTATATATATATATATTATATATATATATATATATATATATATATATAATATATATATAATAATACATATATATACAAAATATATATATATATATATATATATATATATATATATATATATATATATATATATATATTATATATATATAGTGACCCTTTCTCGTGATCTCTCTCGCCTTGCATACCATCTTACAGTAATTCCACTGTCCAACAGATCTACAACCGTGACAATGACGAAGAGACCTTAGAACACGCTAAGCCAACCCTCATTGCTTGTAAACAATTTCCATGCTGTTATTCTTTTGTCTTTATGTCTTGTTTATATTCAAAATACTCATTAGAAAATGTGACCATCATGTGACGACATGTATCTGAATTTGTGTTCATTCAAATTCTTTCAATGTTTTCCACTATCAAATGTTTCAAAACGAAGTTAGTTCTTAGAAATTTCTGAGCAGTCGACTGAGACCGCTCGGCTTGTCAGGATGCCTCGCTCTTCCCAGGCCGACGACTTTACTCAACATTAAGAACCGAACCTGTGCCAGCAAAGAGAAATACCTAACTCTCCACTACATTACACTGCAGCAAGTGGGATAACCTCCACGACATTACAGCAGTAGGATGCAAGTGGGGGCACGTCCTCCAAACATCATTACAGGGGTGACAATGCAGTGGAATAACTCCCCGCATTATTACATTGGTGGCAAGCGCAGTGGGATTACTCCACACATTATTACACTCTCTCTTTCTCTTCCTCGCTCTCCCTCTCCCTCTCCCCTTCTCTCTCTTCCTCCCTCCCTCCCGCTGTGAGATATCACTCCAAGAAGTGTGTTTCTTATGAGATTCTCCGAAGTCATCTCTCTCTCTCTCTCTCTTCCTCCCTTCCTCATCTACCTCTCTCTCTTTTTCTCCCTCCCTCCTCTCTCTCTCTCTCTCTTCCTCCCTCCCTCTTCTCTTTCTCTTCCTCTCTCTCTTCCTCCCTCCCTTCTCTTTCTCTCTGTCACGCGAGCGCACACACACACACACACACACACACACACACACACACACACACACACACACACACACACACACACACACACACACACACACACATCATCATCATCATCATCATCCTGAATCAATCCACTGCAGGACGTAGGCCACTCCCAATCTTTTCCAACTTTGTCTTGCATTTTTTGTTTCCAGTCTTGGCCCCAAAATTTCGTTATTTCGTCACGCCATCTGTCGTCCTGTCTCCGACATATATGACCTGCCCACTGCCATTTTTTCTCTTTGATGCTCACAAGTATATCTTCCACTTTCGTCTGTTCCCTGCTCCACGTCGCCCTCATCCTTAGGCTAATTCCCAGCATTAACATCTCCATCCCTCTCTGGTCACTTATTAATTTCCTCTCCGGCAATTTCGTTGTAGTCCATGTTTCTGACCCATAGGTCATAAGCTTGGAGGACGCATTGGTTAAAGAATTTTATTTTTTAATATAATGGCAAGGAGCCTCTTAGTATGCTACTGTGTCTGTCGAAGGCGCTCCAGCCTAGACTGATGCGTCGCTTAATTTCCTTTTCGCTATATGTGTTTGTCTGTACGAGATGACCTAGGTACATATACTTGTCTATTGCCTCTAGTGCTTCGCCTTGTACATGCATCTGTTCGAATTGAACAGATACATGTACAAGACTAAGATCATGTTAAACATAATCTTAGTTTTTTTCTTGTTCATCCTAAGTCCGACTTTGAGACTTTCTCTATTCAGATCGTTTATTAGTTGCTGCATTTATTTGAAGAGAACAA
>NC_051387.1:48595518-48598018 GCF_015228065.2 Penaeus monodon
TATATAAAGAAATAATTTTAAATTGTAGTGGGAAATGAAACATTTAATATTTATCCCGGATGTTTGTTCTTGACGCATCCACTTCGTTGTGTATCATCAGTCTTTAATTGATATCCCTTCTTACAGTACACGATTTTAATGGGAATATAATTACAACAATAACAACAAGCCCAACATTTTAGCAGTGTCAGTTAAGAATAGAGTGAAATAATACTTAATATCTAGAAGAAATAATAAAATAAACATAGACTACGCATTTCTCACGGGTTACGCCCATATAACCACAGTCAATAGAATGAAGCCTTATCCAACTTGTGTACAGCGTCTCTTCCTTTTCACTGTGTGCAAATTTAGGGCCAGGGACAGTATAGTACCAAGGTCATCCCACGCAACATATTTTGGCCCTCAACCTCTCGGGAAAGTTGTCGACGGCGCTACTAATGACTTCCTGGCTCTCTTTCTTCATCTAAGGCCGTTTTCCGTTGCGTTTTGAAATGGCTGAATTTTGCGCAGTTTTATTTTTCTGGCTATTTCTCCGTTCTCTTTCATTTTCTCATCTTTCTATTTCGTATTCGTCCCGTTCTTCTGTCTGTGTCGTTAGCTTACTCTTCTATTTTGTTTTTCTCTCGTTTCCTTCCTGTTCATGTGTCTCCTTCTGTTGTTTCCTCTCCAGTATGTTCCGTTTCCTTTCTGTTCTTCTACTCTTTTGTTTTCTGTTCTTTCATCCCATCTTCTTCTCAATACTTTCCACGTCGTTTTCATCCTCCCTCCTTTACTGTTCTTCTGCCTCCCCCATTTTCTTCTTTTTTAGTGTTTCCCACATTTTCTTCTTGTTATTCTCTCTCTCTCTCTCCTCTCTCTTCTCTCTCTCTCTCTCTCTCTCTCTCTCTCTCTCTCTCTCTCTCTCTCTCTCTCTCTCTCTCTCTCTCTCTCTCTCTCTCTCTCTCTTTATGACCCTCGATTTACTCCCACTCCTTCTGTCTACTTTATTTCCTTCCTCTCTATAATAGTATGTGTTAGGACAGGGGACTACGTAATACGTGTTTAGAATTTCCTTTTTTGTCTCTTGGTAATAGAAAGGAGTCAGTAGCCTTCTCCACCTTTTTTGTGAACATTCTTTGTCTCGTAGAAGCAAACTATTAACTTGTAATTAGTGTTAGACGTATCGATTTCATCTGATGATTTGAAGATGTTATATGATCAGTCTGCTTCATTTTCAGTTTCATGGCCTCTCCTCAAAAGAACAGTGGTAATACCAGTAATAAGGACATTATTAAGTCGAGTACCCTGTATGTATCCTTTGTGACCTGTATATACACCGCTATGTGACTTCTGTATACTGTATAAATGTATGATTTCTGAATATTTTGCCGGTCGTGAATTTGTGAATTTTATCGAAGGGGTAAATCATTGGGGTCTTTCACAGTTAAGCATTAACCTTGCAGACCGTTTTTACTTCGAGGTGATGACGAGGGTTTATGGGGGGGGGGGCAGCCCTGGGTTTGAGCTACACGCTAGTTCTGGCTACACGCTGCTGGCTCTACATTGCGCGTGTTTAACAACTCTGTGATAGCCTAAAATTATTTATGCTAATATATGAATATAAATACATACACATATACATATATTTCATTTATTTATCTGTTTATATGTTTATTTACCTACCTATCTATTCATTTATTTATTTGTATTTATAAGAGTGCAACCATCGCTTCCTTCACTGACACATAAACACGCAGGGCTAAATCCAACCATACACAAAAGCAAGCAGGCACACAAGCACACGAAATGCATTAACAACCCGTCTCCCAGTCTCGCCAGCTTATCTCCAGCATGTAAAATTGCTACTTCTAGCCTGGCAGTCATCTATTTACCGCCCGTGATGATGATGATGACTTTCAGAAGCTCGGATGACCTTGAGAGCTGACTATTTTCATCGACTATCAAACCGGAAGCGCCTATCTTATGCTCGCGGGCGGGGTCGAGCGCAGATAAGTGACCTCTAGGCGATAAGGTCAGACTCGATTCGTGTGACGTGAGTTTGTGTCCGTTAATGGCTGCGGAATTTTAACCTTCGTGTAGAAAACGGGAAGATACTCGAAAAATGAATAACAACACGAAGAGATTCAAGGACTGATGAATAAGAGGGAGAGACAAACGCTAGAAAAAAGAGAGAGAGAAAATAATTGGAAATATTGAATAACCCACAGGAAGAGACTTAAACGCTGATGAATGTAATAGGAAGTGATTTTGAAAATAAACAGTAATAATAGGGAAAAAAATCAGACACTGATAAATGGACAACAAAAAACAAATGAATAACAGGAAGATACATAGAAACTGGTGAATAACAAGAAGAGATTTCGAAAGCAAACAATACCAGGAAGAACTTTTGAAAGCGATAAATAATAGGAAACAAACGACATAAAAAAAAGTAATAACATACAGGAAGAAACTTAAAAAACAGGATAATATTAAAAAGAAATTTAGAGTTTTGAAA
>NC_051387.1:48600518-48603018 GCF_015228065.2 Penaeus monodon
AGGATAAGACAGAGAAACAGAGAGAGAATAGGGGATGAATAAATATTCTGTAGGTCGAGTAGGAAACATAGTTATAGGTAAGTATCTATTTTCATAACGTTGTGATTCGGAACTATATAAACATAGATAAACAGCATAGATAAACAGCATAGGTATGAATATAAACACATACATGAACATCAGAAGAAACATTCATTACCAAAGAAAACTACCAACAAAAACAGGCAAGTATTGAATAAGTAAATAAACAAAGTACCTTGGAGAATCACCTTATTTGGGCCAAAGTCGCCAGTCTTTTTGATATCAACATCCTTTTCAATTCTCAACATTTAGCTTACTCAAGATGTTGTTGAATGGAAGAATGTGTGCCATGGAAAGTCCTTGGGTTCATTTTAGCTTAATTTGTTGGAGGAAACAAGAGATATAAGATCTGTTTGTCTGTATCACCATACATGCAAACTGAATCCTTGGAAAAAATAAACGTTTTTGAAGTGTAAAGTACTTTTTTAGCTTCTCAATAGCATTCGTAATTTGGATTATTATTCTTAGATTTATTGTCCTTTTTAAGTGTAGTTTAAAGCTATGCATCACACTCTACGGACAAAACACGTCATAGTTCATTGTTTACGGGAAAAGAAAACGTTTTGGAGGTGCGTCTATCTTATTTTTAAGTCGTCCGTCACACACAAATCTATAAAGAATAAATCTATAAAGAATAAAAAATGAAGAGTAAAGATCATATAACAGAAATTCACTATTGAGAATATACTTTGTGCCAAGGAGACATATATATATATATATATATATATATATATATATATATATATATATATATATATATATATATATATGTTTGTAGTGATGGTTGTGTGGTGTGTGTGTGTGTTGTGTGTCTGTGTTGTGTGTGTGTGTGTGTGTGTAGTGTATTTAGTATTATTGTTGTGTGTGTATGTACGTGATGTTGTGTGTTGATGTGTGTAGTGTGCGTGTGATGTGTGATACATACACATAGGACACCATTTTATGCAAACTATAACATAATTATATATATAGATATACTAAATATATTGTATATATATATATATAATATATATATATATATATATATATATATATATATGTATGTATGTATGTGTGCGTGTGTGTGTGTATACGAATACATATTTGTGTGTATGTATATATACATACATATGTACTTATTTATTATATTACATTTTTATAGAAAGATTACATACAATGCGGTAGTAAATTACCAAACACACACGCGCATACTGCACACACACCGCGCCGCGGAGAGCACCTATAAGTAATATTTTGGTACATGCATATATATATAGTATTTACTATATATACTATATATATTCATAGATTTTTTTTTTTTTTTTTTTTCAACAGCCATTTAGTCCACTGCGGGACATAAGCTCTCTCAATTCACTACTGAGAGGTTATTTGGCAGTACCACCCTTTGCCTGATTGGATGATGCCCTTTTTAATCAACCGCGGTTCGGCGCGCTGACTCTTGTGCCACAGCGGCGATTTCCCGTACGACACCTGTGTTTGACTTCGCAAGGCGATATGTCGTTTTCTCGCCGTGAGATCTAGCTCGAGCCAAAGGTCGGAGAGCAGGCATTTTTACGACTGCCGCGGCGGGGAATTGTACTCGGGACCATGAGGGATTGGAGTCCAGTGCTCTAACCACTGGACCATCGCAGCAATCATAAAAATTCCTTTGCAGACATTACAAATGTCGGGCGGTCCTCCGACTTGTGCCTCTCTTGTTGCAGACTGCTTGCAAGAGCCGAGTGCTGGGCCTCTTGAGGTTGGTGTGACGCGGTGTGTCTTCGCTGGGCAGCTGCTGAGATACGCCTGTCTGAAGACGCTCTCGCTCTACGATATATATATATATATATATATATATATATACATATATATATATATATATATATATATATATATATATATATATATATATATTTTTTTTTTTTTTTTTTTTTTTTTTTTTTTTTTTTTTTTTTAACTGCCATTTATTCCACTGCAGGAAATCGATTAATTATTTAATTATCTCCCCTTGCCTGATTGGATGCCCTTCCTAATCAACCGCGGTTCGGCGCGTTTAATACCTGTACCACGGCGGCGACTTCCCCTACGACACTTGCCTTTTGACTTCTCAAGGAGATATGTCGTTTTCTCGCCGTGAGATCGGGCTCGAGCGAGCAGTCAGAGCGCAGGCATTTTTACGACTGCTTCATATGTATATATATACATATATACATATGAGAATATATATTTGTATATATAAATGTATATGTGTGTATATATATTATATATATGCATGTAGAAATAAATGCGTGTGTGTCTGTATGTGTGTGTGTGTATGTGTGTTTGCTTGTTTGTTCAACAGCCATTTATTCCACTGCAGGATCTAGGACTCTCCCAGTTTACTATTAAGAGGTCATTTGGCAGTACCAACCTTGCCTGCGTTTGACTTCTCAAGGTGATA
>NC_051387.1:48605518-48610518 GCF_015228065.2 Penaeus monodon
TCGATTTCCCTCGCTTGTAGTTCGTCGTCTTCGTCGATTTTCCTCACCTGTGGGTCGTCGTTTTCGCCGATATTCCTCACTTGCAGTTCGTCGTCTTCGCCGATTTTCCTCACTTGCAGTTCGTCGTCTTCGTCGCATTTCCTCACCTGTAACGAATCGTACATTAATTCAGTTTGATTTTGTTGAAGTGTTATGAGTTTATGTGTACCATGTTTGTCATAACTCACAAATACTTCCACGTAATTTCAGTAACTGTCACACACATGTACTTACTTACCTGTAGGCAATTGAGGTGAAGGTCCTTGCCGAGGGGAACAACGCGTCGGCCGTAACTCGAACCCTCGAACTGGAAGAATTAGTGAGTTAGAGGAATATGATGAAAATGTTACACATAAACAAATAGCACATCGACAACATCAAACGGAAATAGATTCGTTGAAGATGAGAAAATCGACGAGAACGACGAGGTACAGGCGAGGTAAATCGACGAAGACGACGAGTTACAGGCGAGGGAAATCGAGGAAAACGACGACGTCAACAACGAGGTATAGGTGAGGAAAATCGACGAAGATGACGAGCTACAGGCGAGGGAAATCGACGAAGTCGACAACCTTTTTTTTTAACGGTAGGTTCGTGTTTGAGCCGCCGTGGTCACAGCATGATACTTAATTGTAGTTTTCATGTTGTGATGCTCTTGGAGTGAGTACGTGATAGGGTCCCCAGTCCCTTTCCACGGAGAGTGCCTGTGTTACCTTTTAGGTAATCATTCTCTCTATTTTATCCGGGCTTGGGACCAGCACTAACTTGAGGAAAAGCACTTGAGGAAAATCGACGAAGATGACGAGCTACAGGCGAGGGAAATCGACGAAGACGATGACTTACCGGTGAGGAAAATCGACGGAAACGACGAGCTACTGGTGAGGAAAATCGACGAAAACAGGTTACATGTGAGTAAAATAGAAATAATAAAAATGGATTATAATATGAAATTAATAATAATAATAATGATAATGATTATAATGATAATTATGATAGAAAATAATGAATTTAATAATTTTAATGATAATAATGATAATAATAACATTCGTGAATTGATTTGACTGGATGTTCTAATTTGTAATTGTTCTGCATATTTTTGCATATTTTTGTAGATGTTCCATTACCTCAAACTTCAATCACCCTAGGTTGCTGGTAGTAACTCGGTGTTTGATTTTAATTAGCAGATCTAAAGAAACTTTTACAATACTACTACTACTACTACTACTAGTATTAATAATAATAATAATAATAATAACAATAATAATGATAATAATAAAACCGCGGGGACCCAGAAATACCAGTTGGTAACTGGCGTGGGATATCCAGCTTCTTGGCAGTAAGGCTAAAATGCATCCTACTTCTCAAATGAAAACAAAAAATAAATGATGCCGCATCGCCCGTCGCGCGGATCAACAAGGGGCGCGTCCCCCACGGCAAGACTCGCCTGGGATCGAAAAGTATGCTACTGAGTCTACCTCTTCCATTAGTCAAAATCCGCCAGGTCACCAGGACAGGATAGCTCCCACCCTTGGCCCTGCGCTTCAACCATCTAGCACTAACAATCAAAAGAAAACAAAACGTAAAAGGGCATGGGAAAAGTATACTGAGGTAATGTACTGTTTTTACTATGCACACGGAACCTCAAACTTCAATCGCCCTAGGTCGCTGGTAGTGACCTGGTGTTTGATTTTAATTAGCAAATCTAAAGAAACTTTTTCAATAATAATAATAATAATAATAATAATAATAATAATAATAATAATAATAATAATGATAATAATAATAATAATAATAATAATAATAATAATAATAATAATAGTGATGATGATAATAATGATAACAATAACAATGCGTTCGAGGGTTCGAGTCACGGCCGGCGCGTTGTTCCCTTCCGCAAGGATCTTCACCTCAATTGCCAACAGGTATGTACATGTGTGACAGTTAGTGAAATTTCGTGGAAGTATTAGTGAGTTAAAAGTATATGACGAACATGTTACACATAAACAAATAAACACTTCAACAAACTCTTAAGTGAATTTAATGTACGATTCGTTACAGGTGAGGAAAATCCACGAAAGATAAATATAAAATTGGGTATCATAAAAAATATAACAGTAATGATACTGATGATGAAAATAAGATGATATAATGATATTGAAAATATGTATTACTAACATAATAATAATATAATGATAATGATAATAACAGTAATAATAATAATAATAATAATAATAATAATAATAATAATAATAATAATAAAATATATAATAACAAACAGCAACAACAACAACAACGACAACAACAACAACAACTAAACAGCATTAGTAATGACAATGATAATAAGGAGAGAAAATAATGAAAATAATAATAATAATAATAATAATAATAATAATAATAATAATAATAATAATAATAACGATAGTTATAATAACAACATTAATAATAATGATAAAATTATAACAAGGAGAGAAAATAATGAAAATAATGATAATAATAGTAATAATAATAATAATTATTATTATTAATATTATTATTATTATTATTTTTATTATTATTATTATTACTATTATTATTTTTTTTTTATTACTATTATTATTACTATTATTATTATTATTATAACAATAATCATCATCATCATCACGGTACATATTCGTATGATATGCCATATATAATATTGATATTGTAATGATGATCTTTATTAGTTTTACGTAGTACGTTTGACCTCAATATCATCATCACAAACTCTTCAACTAATATCATTTTATAACCTATTGCAATATAATCTTTATGGATAATTACCATCATTTCCGTTCCTTAATTGCCGATTTTGTTCATTTTAGAGGCAAAGATGATGGTGAAAATTGTTATATATTCTTTAAAGGCCGAATCATATATATGTTTTTATCTCATTTGTATATTCTGTACTGTATGCTACTTTTCTATCATTTTATTTCAGAATCGAGGACGGGATTAAAAAGAAAAATCGTAATAATAAAAGGAAAATAAAATCAGAATCGAGGGCGAGATTAAAAAAGAAAAATCGTAATAAAATCATAATAAAAAGAAAATAAAAATCATGACCTCCGAGGTTCAAAGTCTCACCAGAGAACACACGCGACTCTCTAAAACTCACGTTGTATTACTGACTGCGTCTCGATCTCTACGGGAAGAAAGTGCTAATTTGTCTTTGGTTTCCCCTGTCCGAATAACTGGTTTTATTGCTCTTTGTCATTTTGCATTCATCCATCTACAAATCCAGTTATTCATTAAATTGTAGTTCGTCACCTTGTCTCAATGAATTCCAAAAATTCGGCTTCTCCCTTACTGTATCCTCTAGTATTTCAATCATAATAAGCAAACAAACAAACAAATAAAAGATATATAAATCGACAAAAAAGCAACAACACCAACAGATTCTCTGAAAATAAATAAATAAACAAATCATATTCAGTTATATATATTAAAAGTATATATATTATTTTGGGGGATCCAGCCACATTTTTCACATATATAATCTAACATCAGCGATACCCTACACACTGCCTGCCGGTCTCATGAAACAAAGCAACGGTTTTCCCTTTACTAGAAAATAGATTAAGCCAGAATATACATCTTTCTCTCCATTTTTTTTTAAACAAAACTCACGAAAAAAAACACAACCTACCGTACTCTGTTTTTGAAAAATGCAGATTAAGCGTGTTTGTTCCTTTAACTCAATCCCGGATCGTCGAAATTGCCTCTTCCCTCGGCGCTAGGAAGAGGCAGGGTGAATGTAAAGTTAAATCAACCTTGGCCCTGAACCACTCTCTGGGTTACGGGCAACCATGCTACTGTATTAGGCAAATCTCTGCTTTTGGAATCTATTGCTATGCAAGAACGAGAACAAAATGCTATCAGATATCTCGATTTTCTTTCTTTCTTTCGTTGTTTGCTCTAAATAGTGTGTTTGTTGTTGTATTTTCTTTTAAGTTTGTCTTATTTTCGTTATATATTTTATATATCAGAATGCTCTGACTTCTGCTGCCTCACTGTATCTCCTTCGAAGATAACTCCGCTATGCGAATTATGATTATCACTGTCATTGTCATTATAATCATTATTATAGTTATTATTACCATCATTATTATTACCATTACTACCATTATCATTATCATCATTATTTTCATTATCCTTATCATCGTTTTTTGTTATCTCATAGTTATTGTTGCTATTATTAATGTCACTATTATTATGGGTATTGGTATTTATATCACTAGTATGGTATTTTCATTATCATTATCATTATTTTCATTATAATTACTACTACTCCTATTATCACTACTACTATTATTACTATTACTACTATTATTATCATCGCCGGTATCTATATTCATCATTATCATTATTCCTATTTTTCACACATATTTCCAGATAATTATCATATTCATCGTAAACACTTCACCCATTTTATCGTTCATAATCAAAGTTGCATATAAGTTGCATCTCGTTGCAAAGTTTATTTTGATTTGATTAACCGGTTGCAACACACCCATTACTGATTTCGGAGGAGACGGATGAAAACCATTCGCTTTAACGATGTCATACCGAATAGGTTTCATTTAAGGACAAAAGACATGACATATCAAATTACGCACAGTCAGGACATGAGTACGTGAGAGTGATTTGTCATGGCTGGGCAGAGGTCGTTGATAATGTGTAGATTGATTAGTGGAGTAGCAGAGGGATATAGCGAGAAGGCACGAAGCACTTAACACTACCTAGGCTGCCACACCTTCGCTGCCACACCTTCGCTTCACATCACCCTGAGCATGAAGCACCTATATATGTATATATATATATATATATATATATATATATATATATATATATATATATATATAATATATATATATATATAATATATATATATATATATATATATTATATTATGTATATATAATATATATACATATATATATATA
>NC_051387.1:48623018-48630518 GCF_015228065.2 Penaeus monodon
GAGAAGGAGAGAGAGAGAGAGAGAGAGAGAGAGAGAGAGAGAGAGAGAGAATGTGCGCGCGTGCATGTGTGTGTGTGTGTGTGTGTGTGTGTGTGTGTGTGTGTGTGTGTGTGTGTGTGTGTGTGTGTGTGTGTGTGTGTGTGTGTGTGTGTGTAAGTGTGATTGTGATTGAGTGTGGGTGTGAGTGTGTGTGTGAGTGCGTGCGTGCGCGTGTGTGTGTGAGAGAGACAGTGCCTCTCGATCGAACGCCGAATGACCTCGCGTTTGAATGAGTATACAGCCGCGTCACTCCTCTACAACCCGGAAACATAAACACTTTCGTCGGAAAGAATAAAAAAAAAGTGAATTGTTCTTATATAATTAGCGCCGTTTCTCTTACCGTTTAGCTTCTGTATATCTTTCTTTCTTTTTCCTTCCAAGTGAAAGTCTTGACTCTTTTGTGGCCTGATATGCCAAACCAGGAGTTTGTTTACGTTTATAAATGTTTAATATTCCTGCAAAAAAATATTTAAATAAAAATATATTTCCTTTAATATTTTCCGAGTACCCATGAACAGAATCCGTGATCGTCCCGTGAGTTATTAACGATGAAACTGTTAGATTTATCTATCCCGGGAAGGTCGAGGCAAGCACGGAGGTATTCCAGCCATTACGGAAGTGACTCCAGACGCGAGGGTTTAGTGTACTTCCTACTACAACAACAGTACTGCAGCCGAGACGCCATTGGTTCGTAGGCTTCTCGTTTTCCGTTTTCTTTGCGATGGCTTGGGCTTCGACGAGACAGGACGACCACCTTGAGGGGGTGTTCACTTAAAGTTTTGAATGTGTTTATGTACTTCTAGATTCGATCAGGCGCGTTGGGATTCTCTGGCGTGAGTCATTTTAATCTCGTCTCTTCTCTCGGTTCGCGGGTCACGGTCGCCGTAAACAAGTAAACAAGATTGTCGTCATGGGGGGGAGGGGAGTGGGGGGGAAATCCACGAGCGAGCGGATGCAGCGAGTGACGACCCAGCAGCGCCCAGTCCCACCGGCGGGCACACTTATAAGTCGTTGGGGAGGGCGAAGGCGAGGCAGTGTGAGCTTTGCCGTCGTCAGGACTCGAAGTGTGATTAGCCCGCGTGCGTGTAGTGTGTAGTATACCATGGCTGCCTCTCCCTCGAGCTGTCTCTTCGTCGCCCTCGCCCTCTGCCTCGTCGGCTCGTCGCGGGCGGTGATGCACGAAATCCCCGTCAGGAGCTGTGATGGTACAATGTCGCGATTTAATGTTTTTTTGTAATGGTTGCGACGTCATGCTCTAGCCTCGTTAATGGGATAGTTTGCGAATGTCTATATAAATGTTAATAGAGCTTGTTAGCGCGTTGATATTGATATGTTGTTATTCTGATGCTCTTAGAGTTTATTAATTTCATTTGATTAAGAGATTTTGTTATTTATTGCTGTTATAATTCATGAATTATCTGAAACTGAAACGGGTTCAAATTCAGGCTTTACATGAATGGAATTACTGAAATGGAACTTAAGAATAATAAATTCCCCTTAATGATACGGTGGGCCCGTTTTTGCAGTACTGCCTGTTGTATGAGTTTATGAAAGGCATCGTTTGACCATTTAGTAAAGCGATGGTTTAACAAAAGAGAATGTTTGGACTTTTGAAGGGTCATTAGTATATCTCACTACCAAGTATTTGTTTAGAATTACACACACACACACACACACACACACACACACACACACACACACACACACACACACACACACACACACACACACACACACACACACACACACACACACACACACACACACACACACACACACACACACACACACACACACACACACACACACTATAGTACAATATACATATTTCTTAACATGGAAATATCCTACACAGAGTTAATCAAGTCTTGTTACAAGCGTGAGAACACTATGCACACGATTAAAAGTATTCCAAGTATTCCAGTTAACATATAATCTTTGTTATTTTTTTGCCAATGAGGAGTGCGCATATTTTCGTAAATTTACATAAGATTACGTGTAGAATCACAGATCTTTTTGTTATGATCAGGTCATCCTATTTTTAGAAATTTACTCATACGCTTCAATATTTACTAGTATTATAGTCATCATCTGTATTCGTAAAAGAGAATACACAAACCCCAGTTATTACAAGTAATCACACCAGTGCTTACAATTACGAATTAATGCACAATCATATGTAATCACTTAATGACTGACCCTCTAACTCTTTTTTTTATTCTTTGATGTGATAATGATGAGCATTTTTCCCTCGCAGGAGCAACAACGCCAAGCAGCCTTAAGATGGAATGCTCGCAGTTCATTCGTGGGACTTGCATACTCGAGAAAGGGCAAACGTATAACCTTACAGCTGAGTTCACACCAGGTAAGTGAGGAGACGACCTTTCTGTGAATGACCTTCGGTATGTGAGTGACCCCCCGTGCTGTGAGTGATTTTTGGGAATGGGATGGATCTTATTTTGGTATTTATTTATTTGTTTATTGGAAAGGGGAGTGACCTTTCTCGAAATGTAAATTATCGTATTTTGTTGTGTGTGAAATTCAGAGTGTTAAGAACTTTTCTGTGGGAAAATTATTTCTCTGTGGATAGTCTCCAGAATGTGATGGACCTTTTCGTATGGTCATCAGAATAAGAGGAATTTCTGCAGGTGATTTTTTAGAAGGCAAATTACCCTTCTTTGGGCGTAATGCGAGTGACAGTAAGAATACGAATTTTTTTTTTTCTGTCCGTGATCTTTGAAATATTAATGTGATTTCTGTGTAGATTTCCAGAATGTAGGCGAAATTTCTGCGTTTTAGGAACTTATTGACCTTTCTGTCAAGTTTGGAAAGTGATTTTATTTTTGTGCCTGAAGCACATAATATAAATGACATTTTCTGTGAGTGACCTTCGGAATATGAATAAGATATCTGTTAGTAATACCCACCTTTGATTATGAAGTTACTTGCGCATTATGATTGCGATGTATGATAGATTACGTTAGTGTGCATATGGGTACATCATAAGATATGTTAATTGGTCATATTATTGAAACTTTTAAACAGTTGCTTTACGATCAAAATATTGGGATGTGTTTAGAATCAAATAAGGAAGTAATGTATCATGAAGCTTTTACTTTTTTTAAGTAGCAATGAAGAGCTATGTATTCACCTTTTAACACATAAACTCACCAACCGTGACAACAAAAGAAATAACAAAAACCTCATCAATCAATCAAAAAATAAATAAATAAATAAATAAGATAATAATGATAAAAATATTAAAAATAAAAATCAAGCACTAGTACAAGAAAAAATTAATCAACCAAATGAGGACTTCTAATATGCTTTGAGCGAATTAATGTGAGTGAATTATCAACACCCAAATGATTATGACAACAAAAAACGTAATGGGTCGCAACTAAAACAACAGTAAATAAAACTATAGTAGCAACTATTACTACATCTAATCCTCCGACAACCACACAAGATACTAAACCACCAACCTCAGTAAATCTTACAACTACAGCCCCCCCCAAAAAAAAAAAAAGAAATATATATATATATATAATATATATATAGTAGTAGTAGTAATAATAATAATAATAATAATAATAATAACAATAATGATAGTAAAATTAAAAATCATTGACCATCGGCAACAGCCACAAACTACAGCAACAAATTCACTTCATCACAACCACAACCACAAATAAAGGCCATTATCCTCAACCCTACTTCATTATCCTCACGGTCTATGATCCCCATTTAAATTCATTAATCCGAATAACAAGAAAAAAAAAAACACTAAACAATCCACGATCCTCACAAGAACGAGACCTAAATACGCCTCATTTCCTTCAGCCAAACCCAATTACTTTTTCTTTCCGTAAGCGAGAGAAAAAGAAAACCCCCATTATCCTAACATAACGAAACCTACACCCCCCTCCTCAAAACAAACAAAGAAAAAATATCCACCAAACCCATTACCCTCAACGAAACACCCCTTTCCTCACAGACCTCAAACCCACCCAAACTTCATTAACTTCAACAGACTTCCGTTTTCTTTTCTTCGCCAACCCCCCCCCCCCTCTTATCCCCCACAGACCGAAACCTCCGAGAGGTGGAGAGCCACGCAGCCTGGAAGACGTGGGTCGAGATGCCTCTGTATGGGCACGAGAGCCAAGTCTGCAATGGCATGTACCTCACCTGCCCTCTGCGCGCGGGGCAAACTACGAGCTTCTCATACCCATTCCATGTTCATGAGTTCCTGATGAGGGTAAGAGTGGTCGTTTTTTTTTCATTTTTGGGTTGGCTTTTTGTTGTGTGTGTGTGTGTGTGTGTGTGTGTGTGTGTGTGTGTGTGTGTGTGTGTGTGTGTGTGTGTGTGTGTGTGTGTGTATTTCGTTTGTAATTATAATTTTGCTTTAATGCTTACAGAGTTTTTATTGCTCATTCATACATATGCAATGATTATATATATATATATATATATATTATATATATATATATATATATATATATATATGCATACACATACATATATATACAAACATATATATATATATATATGTATATATATACACACACAAACATCTATATAATATATATATATATATAAATACATACATATATATATATATATATATATATATATATATATATATATATATATATATATATATATATATATATATATATATATATGCATGTGTGTGTGTGAAACTCTATTCAATACTTTTGGCAATAGATATAAATAGTTGTGAATAGAACATTTCCTTTTTTGACATTTTATGTAAATAGAACGGATACCCTTCATTCTATAAGTCGTAAATACCATTGTTACATACGCGCCCCCCCATACACACGCGCACATGTGCACACACAGACACACGCACACGCACGCGCACACTTGCATGCACACATGCACGCACTCGCGCGCGCGCACTCGCGCGCGCGCACGCACACGCACACGCACACGCACACGCACACGCACACGCACACGCACACACACACGCACACACACACACACGCACACACACACACACACACACACACACACACACACACACACACACACACACACACACACACACACACACACACACACACACACACACACACACACACACACACACACAACGCCAGAGCAAAAGAAAGAAAGAAAAAAAACTTTCCTTTTTAACGTTATCTCGAAATCTGACAGATTTAGGGGAATAAGCAGGATTGAAAAACAACGAAGGAAATGGTCTTAAAACTCTTCACAAGGTTAACTAGGGACAAGTGATTTTTTTTTTTTTTTTTTTTTTTTTTTTTTTTTAAGGATAAGACGGCAGTTTAGTGGTATTTTACAGGAAGGGCGATAGATGGCTCTCGTGTTGTTTCTGACTTAGGTGCGGGAAAAGAAAAAAAAAAACAAAATAGGTTTTGGTATAGGTCTAGACAAGGGATAGCGAGTTTTATATAGGCTTTGAAGATCGATGATTGCATGATGCAATTATTGTGATTTATAGCATCTTTAAAGATTATGTGAAATAATTACCGGTTTAGGAAGAATTCCTTTGTTGATATTAAAGATTTAGGGCGTATTTCATGTGATGTATGTTTAGTTCAATGTTATGTAGGTCCATCATGACACCTTCCCAATTATCGTGTATCTCCCATCTTTATTATCTTCATTATCCCTTCTTTGTCTTTTCTCATTTGCCTTACCATCTACTTTTCCTTTTTCCTCCTTTCTTTCCTTTCCTGGGCTACATTATCCTTCCTCCTACTTCCCATTTAATCCGTTCTTCTGCCCTCTCCCCCTTCGTCTTTTGCTCACATCCTTGCCTCTCTTCCTTTCCTCCCACCCTCCCTGCCCCCTCTTCTCCTTCCCTTTGTTTCCCCTCTCCTCTCTTCCCCCTCTTCTCCTCTCCTTCTCTCTCCCCCCTCTTCTCCTCTCCTTCTCTCTTCCCCCTCTTCTCCTCCTCCCTTTCCCGTCCCTTCCATTATCCATTCTTTTTTTCATCTCCCGTCCCCCAATCTCATTTTATTCTCCCCACCCAACCCCAACTTAGTCATGGCTCATTCCCCAACTCGCTCACGCCCATCTCACACACCCCATACCCATAATCTTCAGTCTCACCCGCGCCCAACCCATACCCAACCCCACATTTGCCTACCCCCACTATCTACCCGTTCTCATCTCCTCCAGTCTCACTCGTGCCCATCTCCTACAACGATCTCACTTATATTAATTTCTTCCAACAAATTCACTCAAGCCCATCACCTCCAACAATCTCACCCCATGCTCATCTCCAACAATCTCACCCCATGCTCATCTCCAACAGTCTCACCCCATGCTCACTTCCAACAGTCTCACTCATGCTCATCACCTCCATCTCGTTCTCCCCCCCCCCTCCCCGCCTTCAATTTCTCATTATTTTTAATTACTTCCCTCACAGCGGCGATATCCTGTCATCTGGCGACTGAGGGACGTGGACAGCGAAGAGACGACGCTGTGTTTCGTTTTCGTTATTAAAATCTTGTAAGGACAACGCAGACTCACACTTACACACGCGCACACCCACTCAGCAGAAGAAGCTAAGGAATGTGACCAAAAAACAAAACAAAACCGGCGTGGAGAGTAGAGTAATTTCGAAAATGTGTTAAGTCGGAGAAGAAGACAGAAAAGAGTGGAAGATAAGGCCAGTCTACGTTTTCGAATAAAAAGAAAAAGAACAAGAACAACAAAGAGAAAACGCCAGTCTGCTTCTTTTTGTCGAGTCATTTCGAAGTGTGTTAAACATGATTACAGGAACAAGGAATTAAGAAAATGAAGAAACAATAAAAATATGAAGATAAATACCGGAATATGACCGACTAGTCTACTACATAAAATTTAAGCATTGAAGAGATGGCGATAATATTGTGAAAACGAGAAGAAAAGTGTTTCTCAAAACAAATGAAGACAGAGAAGCGAATGTACAAATGCACATCGAACACATTATTTATTAACCAGACCGGTGAAGAATTTACCGCCAAAGCACGGTATACGCTTGTAATTAAACTTGTATTTAATAAAACTAAAAGATGAATCATTTGTTTTTATGTCTGACCACTTGCAACGAGGGAAACTGCATCTTTGACAAAGCTCTCGATAATCCACTGGAGTGATTATCAGGCGTTAAAGTGTTAATATATATATATATATATATATATATATATATATATATATATATATATATATATATATATATATATATTAAATTGTCTATTGACGTATGAAACAATATTAAAAATAACGGTCGAAAGAATGGTTAACTTTGCTTACTTGAGTCAACATGACATAACACAAGTAAATTTGAATAAAAAGTTAAAGCCTATGACAATAAGAACAACAACAATAATAATAATAAGTATTAAAACTACCACATCTATATTTTTTGTTCCAGCTTCTTGGTCATTTTTTTTCTTCCAGTGATCACTTGCCCAGTATCCA
>NC_051387.1:48638018-48640518 GCF_015228065.2 Penaeus monodon
CACATCATTCCCGAGATGCACCTCATAATGCAGACTGCTCCCCATTTCACTAGCAACCAGGAACATGCTCTTGTTGGACCCTTGGTGGATGCTTTCTGATGATAGGTTCCCATACCAGCGCTTCATCACATGCTGGGCCACATCGAGGGGTAACTCATGTAGAAACATGGGCAACTCACTATCGGAGTTTGTATACTTGAATGATCTTCTCCTGTTCAGTTCCACATATCTGTGAAGCAATATGGCAGTGGCATAAATAGCTTTTCTGAAGTGTCTAAGAAATTCAGGAAACACCTGATATTTCATGAACAAAGGATGAAATTTCTTCCTAATAATAACTGCAACTTCATTACTGAAGATGACATGCAAACAACAAAAACATCAGTGTAAAATATATGAAAACAAATTGAATGTCACTAACCAAATTATATAAAACACTAACCTTTTATAAGATTTTGGAAGAAAGTCAGTGACTATGACTGTCATGAGATTACTCAAGGAGCAGTTCTTGTAACCATCTAGAAATGATGACTTCAAGAGTTCATTTTGTCTTTCTATGCCATTGTTCATTCGAATAAGCAAAGTGTGTGTACTGGATCGGAAAGCTGTAGCCCAGCGCTGTAAAAGACAGGCTAGCATTAATTCTAAGCATATATTTGTAAATAAATTTTTAAAAAGTATTGAGCACCAATTATAGAAATAAAAGGTACAAAATAATTTTTTTTTCTTCTCTACAATAATCATATAAAAAACAAATTAAAATTTCTTTATCAACTGATCTGATAAGGATGATTTTAAAATGGAGAGCTTATTTACTTTATTTAGTAGTGATAAAACTGGTGTTACAGATTGATGCATTAATAGAAGATTAACATTCTGCAGGAAACTGATAAAAAATATAGTAATAAAAATAATATAAACAGCAAAGCACATGAAACAGGGTCAAGTATTGAAAACTCAAGTGCTATAAAGTGTCACAAACAACTGAATTAATACATCTGAACCTGGACATTTGAAAATGTTACAACCAGCCACAAGCTAACCTGAACATTGGGCAGCCAAGTGTTTGAAAACCAATCCTTGATTTCTTGTGAGTCCCTCCAAACAGTACTTGACTGGAAAGTATTAAGTGCCTCATGATAAAGGGGCACTGTCGATGCCTGGGCTATCCGGTTCAGCATGTTCTTTATGGTTATCCCAATGTGTGACACTTCATTGCCCTCGTTGCAAAGCCACTCGCTCCATGCCTTCTCACGGTGGAAGTCTGATAACAAGACACATGTATCTGGGGGAAAATCATTTTCATGTCATTAAAAATTAGTAGCCATATGTCTCAATTTTCTCTTTTCAGATTAAAGAATATATGAACTTTGCAAGTGGATAATTTCCCCCCCCCCCCCCAGCTATATAGGTGAGGAATTAGAAGTAGTGGATTAGTAGATGTCACAGCTGCATCATGCTTTATATGTTTGAATGCCTTCTTGGTTGAAGGATACTATGCTATCAAAGTCAAGTGTAAATTCTATGATTAAGTACATTTGGTAATGTACTATAGTACCAGAAATTAGGGCAGGGTGTGAAACATACCATGCTAAAATGCCATACTGATCTGACTATTCATTTGGAAGAGATTTGTGAAAAACAATGGGTCAAGGCATAGCAATGAGCTTCATCCTTACCTGGGAACACTGTTTCTAAGGCCATGATGTCCTCATTGTTAAAATCAGCAAGAAAACATCCCGGTCTCCAATTTGGATTCCATTCTTTAATGATTTCTAGAGCCTCTTGGATAGCAGTTGAGGCTTCATGCTGTGCTATAAACACAGCTACAACAAAATAACCCACATTGGCCCTCACACACAAAAAGTACAGAGGCTGAGCATAGCTACAAGTCCGATAGGTTGCATCAAGAAGACACAAGTGGTTTCCATATAGTTTCAAGAGACGTTTTTGTTCTACTGTCTGATAACACAATAGGAGAGATTGGGTTGGACTCCATGGTCTAAAATAGATACAGTCACCAGGTGATTCTGCCTGCCATCTTTCTATCAACTCTTGTAGGCTCTCCTTATCAACTACTGACTGGTTTGGCCTCTTTTTTGCACGCTGCATGATGTTCTGAAAGTCTTTATTTGTTGGGTAAAAACGACGTCTTGTTTTTGTTTCATCTCGGACACCTAAATCGTTTTCTACATATCTCTCTAGATGAGGCTTCATTTCTGACACTTTTTTCACACCCTGTCTTGCTAGTTCTGTAATCTTGTCTATTACCTCCTCTGCAACCCGTTCTCTCAAGTGAGCAATCTGATGGTAGATAAAAGGGTAATATAAATTCAACATATGGACACTAACAAAGTACTATAGATATATTCCTAGAGTCATGCTATACTGTTACTCATCCTCTTAATTTCATAAATAGTACCATTACATGCCTGAACACTTATGTAACCTAAACATGATTGCATCCTATCCTCTGCATATCAATACACTAACAAAGGTT
>NC_051387.1:48650518-48678018 GCF_015228065.2 Penaeus monodon
GTTGTCATCATTATTATCTATAATGAAGAATGAAATAAGATATAACTATGTAACACACAGCTATAGTAATCATATGCTATTAAATTATCCAGCGGTGATCCCCCTGTCCTACGGTTACATGGCTCAAGTTTACTCCGATGCAAACCATATGCTCCTTGATGAAGAGAACACAAGTGGTGAGGAGAAGGATGATGTGGCTGTGGCCCTCAAGCAGTTTGTACAGGAAGTGAGTTTTGCATTGAGTGCCTGTTGTTTTTGTGGGTTGGACTTCTTTCCATTGGTAATGTAATTTTTACTGTTATTGTTTTCGTTACTGCTCTTCTTGCTATTGTCATTAATATTGCTGTTTTTACTCTTAATTTATTGTTGTTACTATTTTTGGTTTTGCTGTTGTTATACTATGATAATAATAATGATATTAGTAACAGTGTAATACTAATGATAATAATAATAATATTGATAATGATAGTAATATCGATAATAATAGTAATATTGAATATTATAGTAATAATATCAATGATGATGGAGGTGATAGTGATAATAGAGATGATAGTGATAAATGTAATGATGATAGGGATGTAGTAATGATGATGGAGGTGAGAGTGATGACAATTAGAGTTGAGAGTAATGATGATGATAGAGATAGTGATGATGATAGAGCTGATAGTGATAATGATGATAGAGATGAAAGTAATGATGACAGATGATAGTGATAATGATGATAGAAATGATAAAAATGATTAGTAATTATTGATTATTATTATAGTTATTATTATATTCTTTAAGGCTATTGTTATAATTATTATAGTTATTTTTATCATTGTTATTAGTATATTATAATGAGAATCTAATAATAATGATGATAATAATAATGATAAAAAATAATAATCATGATAATAATAATGACAAAAATAAGGATAGTGAAAATTATAATAATAATAATAATAATAATAATTTTTATTATTGTTATTATTATTATTATTATTATTATTATTATTATTATTATTATTATTATTTTATTATTATTATTATTATTATTATTATTATTATTGTTATTGTTATTGTTATTGTTATTATTATTATTATTATTATTATTATTATTATTATTATTATTATTATTATTATTATTATTATTATTATTATATTATTATTATTATTATTATTATTATTATTACTGTCATCATCACTGTTGTCATTATTGCTATTGCTATCTTCATTATTAATTTTGTGGTTTTAGGGGTCTCCTGGGTTTGTGTAACCATTATTACTTAATATTTTCCATATGTTTTGTTAATTTGGTTTTTGGCAACTTCACTTTAAAGTTATCAGATGCTCATACTGAAAGAAATTTCTTTTAGAGGTTCCGTGTAATATTTTGTTAAATGTTATTGTCTTGAAATTTAATATATAACTATGTATTTAATACTATCTCTTTATTTTTGGCAGGAGAATAATAGGCTGCCTCTATTATACACTTTGGAAGAGGAAATGCTACAGGCTGATGCAATCCTTAGTGGAATATGCGGTAACTTCTTCCTAGTTTTACTTAGGGACTGTGTATTTTGTTTTATTTATTTATTTATTTATTTATTGTTGTTGTTATTATTGTTATTGTTGTTGTTATTGTTATTATTGTTATTATTATTATTGTTATTATTATTATTATTGTTATTATTATTATTGTTATTATTATTATTGTTATTATTATTATTGTTATTATTATTATTGTTATTATTATTATTGTTATTATTGTTATTGTTATTATTATTACTATTATTATTATTGTTATTATTATTATTATTATTATTATTATTATTATTATTATTATTATTATTATTATTATTATTATTATTATTATTATTATTTTCAGTATTATAATGATGCATGTGGTATAATTATTCAGATTAATGTGCAGTGATATCCATTTCAGACTCAATACATCTGAACTAAAAAGTATATATATTTTTTATCATGTTTTTCTTTTCAAAGCTTAAATGTGATTATGTATTATACTCGGATAAGATGGTATTTTCCACAGTTTGCAGGTCTTTCTAATATTGAAAAGATAGCTTTTCATCACATAACTATGCATGAACCCATTTTTGGTTGAAATGATGAGTAATTTATTATTGCATGTTTTTACAAGTATCAACCATTTAATCTTTATTTACCATGTCCTTAGGTGAGTCCATCTTTCATTGAAAATAGAAGTCTTTGAAAGTAATCACCTAGCATATGATTTGATCTTTTTTTTGTGTGTAAAAAGTAGGCAGCCATATTTTTACTTTTTGCTTCATCACATTTCACAAGCTGATGCATGTTGCATCCTAGTGTTTAACTTCTATCTTTTGTTTATCCTTGTGCTATGAACAGGACCAGATTACTACAGTGTGTATTCCCTAGACCAGCTGTTCCAGCATTTGTACTCTGTGACTTTTGTTGACAATCCCATACCCTTGAGCATTGCTACTGATATGCTGACACACTGTAGCCTGGATTACCACCCATCCTTGCCATGTGGAGTAAGTTATGGATATGTGATTTTTAAGTGTGTTGTATTCTATAGTTTAATTTCTCACTACATAATTTGCATGTAGTAAGAAAGTGTAGCTTTTATGTGGTATTTTAAGCTTTGTTTTCATTTTGTCTTCATTGGTTTATTTGCTTTGATGACTATCTCACAATAACTTTTCTTATTTTCTGTTCTTATTATAGTGGCACCAGATGTACCAAAAGGATGCAGGTCGATACTGCTCTTTATCTTGTGCAAAACGTTGGGTGTTTCACATTTGCGATAACATGAAACTGTTAGACACCTTTGGGATAAAGCCACAGGAGGGTAAACACCTACCCCATCCCATCCCAGCTTTTGGCATTGTGGTAGATGTTCCCAGACACACCTTTAAGGTAATATTTAATGTATTTTAGGCTTGTTTGCTTGGTGAGTACTGGTAGGAAAATTCCTAAGTTGTAGTTCTGAATTTTTTTCAGAGAATGCATTATTTACTTTTGGTTTATATAAAAAAAATATATATAAAAATGAAGTAGTTAAAACTTTTGTAATTACAGGATTGCTCTCTAGAAAGTCGTGGTGCTAGTAATTCCAGGGTTGACAGATCCTATGTAGATGGTGCCTCCTCTCAACCATGGCAGGCGGTATGTGTTGTACAAGTAACTGCTATTCCTTTTGATGAATTTGCTGAAAATGTTTATATATTATTATTGTTATTCCATGGTGCATCTGTTATATGTATTTTCTGAGAAATTATTTTAGTTTTATATTCATGGTATATATATATAGGGTACATATGCATTTACAGGTTAATTCTTCTGGAAGTAGAAGCAAAGGAATGCAGAATAAACCCATGCCTGAACAAAATGATGTAGGATTTTCTTTCACAAGGAAGACAAAGGTTTTGTATCCATCTAGTTGTGTGTTCTTGAATATGTTTCATATATCTAAGTAACCTTCACTGAGTAAAGAAAAAAAAAAAACAATTTCAGATGAGTCTATTAATGGGTAAAAAAAAAAGAACTGATTTTTTTTTTTTTTTTAACTTTTACTTTTACATTTACTTTTCCATTGCCTAAATCTGGGATCTTTTCCATTGCCTAAATCTATGATCATTTCCAAGAATGATTATCAAGATCAACATTGCAGGTTGAGGCAGCCCCAACAGGAGCTCCAGCAAGAGCTCCAGCCAGACTCAAAGGATCTTGGAGTAATGCAGTTGCTTCCTCTTCTCCAAGAGCACCTACCATGGCAGCCTCCTTCTCTGCTTCAAGTGTAGACACCTCGTGTGAAGATGACTTCCCTGCTTTGGGAGCAAGGAATGGATTTTCAGGTAAGAATTATAGACTTCAGGGGTTTGGCAGTGGAGTATGTCTTTTGTTAGTGAATTATAAAAAAAAATGAACAGCCTTATTATTAACCCCGCACTGTTGGGTAACAGGGTCATAAATTCTGGTGATTTCTGGCAATGGACAGACACTGGGCATGGGAAACTGCTACATCAAGCTGAACATCCTGTTCCACGTGCTCTGGCGCATCGCCGCGCATACAGGTGTATCCTGCAAACCAAGCCGGTATACATGACCCCTCTGAAATGGATTAAAATGCTGGAGTGGGCCCTGCACTCCAAAATTAAACTCATTAAACTGCTCAGGCAAGCCCCTTCCCTGGTGACTTCTTCCATGGGGACTGTGGCCTGATGCATCCTTTGTGCTACAGTTGCTGTGCCTAATGCTGGCTTAATCATAATTTATAGCTGTATTTATACACTTTGTTTCGGGAAAAATAGTGACAAACTGAACAGTTGCAATATCAAATTTCTTATTAAATGTTTTGTTAATTTAAACCTACTTCAGTAACATAATCATCTATATGTTCACGTAAATGCACTTTTTTTTTAGTGAGTGTGGTGCTTTAAGGTGAACATATTGATGCATGTGTTATTGATGAAAGTTTATATAAAAAGAAAAAAAATTAAGAAATGCAATTTTGAGCATTTTGTCTGAGAATACTTCTGGGCAACATAAGTCTTTAAGAACAAAATATATGTTATTTATGTTGTTTAGTAAAATCAGAGCCTATAATATATTTTGAATAGAATTTTAACCCATCACTGCTGGGTCATGTGTACCAGTGTCATAACAATCCGTGGGGTACGCCTGTACACACAGCGATGCGCCAGTGTGTGAAATGGGATGTTTGGCTTGATGTAGCGGATTCCCATGCCCAGTTTCTGGCTGTTTCCAGAAACCACTAGAGTTTATCACACAGGGATTTCTGTTACCCAGTGGTGAGGGGATAATAAAATGCTTGTGTTCATATGAGTATATACTTAATTATCATTATTGGAGGGCTTGGTTAGGGGTGCTCCCAGCTACCCCACATTTGTTTCAGCACTGTATGTTGATCCTGTAGGGCAAGCAACACGTGCAAAATTTTAATATGGAAAAATGTGAGGAGAAGCGGTTCTTGGGAAAGCCTACCTACTGAACCTACCATATATCTGGAAATCTTAGGATTTTATTACTGCATTTGATCAGCTGTTTTTGGTGAATTTATGTAGACATCTTGTGAAATTAGATAACTTGAGAACCAGTTCTAGCAAGTTGTAAAGAACTATCTTTTCTTCCTTAGAAAAATAGATTGGCCATATTTGATGGTGTTGGGTAATAAAGAGATTAATAGAAAGATGTTTAAAGTATTATATAATGTTTAGAATACTTTTACATCTCTAAAAATGTGACTATTAATTGGAATGGATGGCAAGAATACATGCTATGCCCACTGTCATATAAGTATATTTATTGTATTTACATGTAGATAGCTCTGTAAATGCTTAGTCACCAAGGAGTCAGTTATTAATCCTACCTATCTCACCTGTTTACCTTTTCCTTGACTTTTGGAAAGGGTCTTTTGTATGTTTTCACTGTCCTTAATGTTACCACAATTTTAATAATTTAATGATTATATCATCAAAAACAATAATAACAGCATTGATATCACTTGTATTAAAAGAAAAATGCATTTTCCCACCAATTAAGGAATGAGGAAATTGGGATCAGTCACTAGGGCCTACTGATAGACTCCTTGGTGCTGAGCATATGTGGAGCCATCTGTATATAGCAAAATTCACAAAAAACTACAGGGGACAGAACATAAATTCTTTGGTGGTTGGGTTGGCAAGAATACAATGCCATGCTCGCTGTAATGAAATTTCTCTTATTACCTTAACACATAGATGGCTTAGTGCTTAGTCACCAAGGAGACCGTTATTAGTCTTACCTATCTCACGTATTTACCCTTTTCCTTTATTTAAAAAAATCTTCATTGGTATTATTTTATGGTCTTATGTTATTAATATTTTAATAACCATTTAATAATCATAATATCAGTAACAATAACAACAATGTCAGTATTAACCCATTGCTGCCGAAAAAATGCTGAGCTCACTCTGCACTTAGATGGCTCTGCTAGTGCTTACAAAGGAGTCAATTAGTAGTCTGTGACCTTACCTGATTTCACCTTTCCTTGAATTGGCGGAAAAAACATATTTTTTACTAATGCTATGAATATCGATGGTGTAATTTTTGTTACAAACATTATAATTACTATAATGTTATAAACATTAGTAGCAGCAAACTAAGATACCATCTGAGCCATCTGTATGTAACAAAGAAAATACATGGGACAGTTCATAAACTCAAAGTCATTGGGTTAAAATCTTTCATGCAGAAGTATCCACTGTATCCTGAGTAATCTTAAGGCATGTCCAGATACAAAGGCATGATCAGTCAGCATGCTTGAGAAGTGACATTAAGAGTGGGCAGACTACTGGTTATTTGTGAATGAATTGGTTAAGCTAATAGTCTGCCTACCTCTGGTGTCACTTGTAGGTTATGCTTGCCAATCAACTTGGAAAGATTTTGTACAAAAAAATAATTTAATGAATTTTCTTTCAGGCAATAGTTGGAACTCCCCATCTCATAAGAGAGGCCAGAAGAAGAAATGATCTGATGGGTATTTTAGCCTATAATTTTTGGTGAGGATAAAGTATGGATTTCCCTAGTTCATCAGGAGGAAAATATTTTTTAATTTTTCCTCCACTTTTAGTTATGGAAGCTTTATTTTGTGTATAGGTGAAGATTAATTTTGTTGTATTGCCTTTTACTGTTGGTAAAAGCTGTTGTCTTCCAGAAAAAAGAAAAAAAAATCCATCAACATTTTTTTTTTTTTTTGCTACTTTGTTTCATTTTGATGTTGCTTTAGTGCTGTTTGATTTAACATTATTAAGCCTACATTTGAAAAGTATTGTATAAGTTCTGCTCCCAATATAAAAATGTTTTGTTCTTTTTGATGCACTTTTGCAAACATAGAAAGTTGAATGGTTTGTGTTTGATGCTTAGAAATTTGGACAAAGCTTTGTAAAGAATAATTATGATTGACTTTATATTAAGAATCATCTTTTAGTAAGATAATCATGGGTTACAAGAATATTAGTCTTGTTTTTAGAATGTATTGTTTAGCTCATTTATATTACTAAATTCTTACTTTCTGTCAAGGAAATGGCTAATGCTATTGTAATTGTGCCAACCATTAATTTTAATGTAAAGAATAAAATTCCATTTCAGTCCTTGTTTCACTCCTACACCACTTGGAAAGCTGTATGAATTTGACACATCACTTGCTAAGGTCATGTATATATATAATATATTTTTTTTTTCTTTTATAACTTTGTCTTTATGTGACAAGGTTTTGTGCCTCTGGAAGGTTAAACTGCATTACAGTTCAAGAGAGGCTTGCTTCTGTTATATAGTTGACATGTATTTGAAAATTTTCTTGCACCTTCAGCTTTATTTTCAGGAAATGTTTGGATGTTAGCATAAGAAAGCATGAGAAATTCTTGTTCTATGAATGTCAAGGTGATAAGAGTATATACACTTAACTCTCACTTATTCTGTTTCAAGACTGTGAGAAGTGGTTTGCCTTGAAATATTTAAGATAGTCTAGTAGGAGTACTACACAAAGAACGTGTAGTTTTTATAATGCCAAGTTTAACCCATTGCTGTCAGGAAATGGCATGTCCACCGAGTTTGTTATTAATTGCATTAAAATTAGATCATTCCACAAGTTCTTAGTCACCAAAGAGTTGGTTACTAAGCCTATTTATCTAACCTGTATGACCTTTTCCTTGATTTTTAAATATTCTTTTATATTGCTATTAGTATTGTCAATAACACTATAATTATGGCTAATTAATATCAATAACAGCATAGATAGTAAATAGCATGGAGGGGGGATTCTCTAAAACTCAAGGAGAGGAGAAATCAGGTGAGCTCACCTAGGTTTACTAATTGATTCCTTTGTGGCTTTGCACTAGTGGAGCCATCCGCGTTTATATATTACATTCCGGCATTAATAGATCAGTAGAACTGCCTTTATTTGAATAAATTTCACAAAAGACTTACTGAACAGTTTAGAGGTAATCACTACTTTATATTTATAGTCAAATGGTGTAAACAAAGGTACTCTAAAAATACAAAAAATATAGTAAACCAATTTATTATATATGGTACATCTGAAGGTGGTCTTTATACACAGTTAACTGTACAAATTATTTAAAAGAACACTAACATTTAATAGATGTTATCCCCGACTCTTTCCACTTTCGAGTTACATTTGAATGACAAAAAAATAAGCAACTAATTATTGTCTGGTCACAGTGCAGTAATACAGAAGGTTTATTATTGTCCTCTGTCACAGCAGCATTGCAATGGCAATATTTCAAACTGAAACTACCAAAGGAACACTTATGGCTATGGTAACAAGTAGGGAGAAATTAAAATTTGGATCTCAAATAATTGATGATAATGTTAACAAAGTCTGTATAGTAAAATTCTAACCCTGTAAAAAATTCAAATTAAAAATTTTCACCATCCAACAGCAGATTAGTACAACGAAATCCCGCATTGTCATCCATTTCTTTCCCCTTCAATCATTACCAAAACCATAAGTATCTTGACCTCTCCCCCTCCCTTACCAACAGTGTATCATCCCTATTGGTAAATGAAAGAGGTGATCTCGATTCGGTGGTGGTTTCGTGGTGTCAAATTACTCAGTGTACTTGGGGACAGGTGCCCTGTAGGTTGAGTAGTCTCGAGTAGGGGACCAGAACTGAAAGAGATGGGAAATAAAAATACTGAAAATATTTTGTTACTACAAACTTCTTTTAGGCTGATACATTATCATTTACCCTCAAATATTAATAAGCTGATGTTATTTTACATTGTTTACACCACTTGTGTAAAAAACAAAATGAGTAACCTTGACACAAACATCACACATGGTAATTCTGCAGACGTAAAATGTCCACATCAAACTCTACTTACTCTTTTCATCTTATATGTCTGCTGTTAAGTGCAGCAACTTAGCTGCAAAATAGATATTAAACAAGAAAATAACTACTCAATGTCAATTATAGAAGTGGTGAATACGAGGTGCAGTCGAGCACCAAAAACCTGAACAGTAAGGATTTTAAGATAAAAGCTCTAGTATTCTTTACCTTGTACTGCTTGTTAGCCCACTCCTGCTGGGGTTCTGGGTTACTGTTGCGGTTCCAACTCACATCAGGGTTCCTGAAGGCCAATCGCAGGGTGTAGAAGGTTGCACCAACCACTCCAGCTCCCAGACACACATACAGGGGAATCAACTGCAAGGTAAAGTAAATGCTGTAGGTAATTGTTATACAAGATAAGACAAAAACATTTATCTAAACATCTATCTATCTATCTATCTATCTATCTATATATATATATATATATATATATATATATATATATATATAGAGAGAGAGAGAGAGAGAGAGAGAGAGAGAAGGCTTTACACAAATTTGCCTTTTTGGAGCAGCAGTGAGAGCACAGTCATGCTCTGAGGAAGCAATGTCAAAGCACAGATGCTGGTGACCTCTAGCGAGAAACCAGGAATTGGTCACCAGGTCATGAGAGGATCCGCCTAAAAACAGAACTCGGACACAAACCCATCCCACTTGTAAGCTTGGCTGACCTTCAGGTTTACTGCTGCGCGACCAATGCTTCCTAGCCAGAATAAAGGCAAATACGAGTGCGAGTGAGCGAGCGTGTGTGAGTGAGAGTGAGTGAGTGAGTGAGTGAGTGAGTGAGTGAGTGAGTGAGTGAGTGAGTGAGTGAGTGAGTGAGTGAGAGTGAGTGAGTGAGTGAGTGTGCGCGCGGGTGTGTGTGCTTGCACGCACGCGCGCGCACTCCCCTTGATGCATGCACGCACGCACGCGCACTCCCTCCTTGATGCACGCACGCACGCGCACACTCCCCTTGATGCACGCGCACACGCACACTCCCGATGCACACACGCACGCACGCACGCACGCGCACACTCCCGATGCAAAGCACACGACCTGACAACCCGCACGCACGCAGCGCACACTCCCGATGCACCACGCACGACACCAGCACACTCCCAGCACCACGCACGCACGCAGCGCGCACACTCCCGATGCCACACGCAGCAGCGCACACTCCCGATGCACGCACGCACGCAGGCGCACACTCCCGATGCACGCACGCACGCACGCGCACACTCCCGATGCACGCACGCACGCACGCGCACACTCCCGATGCACGCACGCACGCACCGCACACTCCCGATGCACGCACGCACGCACCGCACACTCCCGATGCACGCACGCACGCAGCGCACACTCCCGATGCACGGCGCACACTCCCGATCCGCACGCACGCACGCGCAGGCGCACATCCCCGAGCACGCAGCACACACGCCCCCACCGAACCCCACACACACCCACCACGCCACACAAGCCGACACAACAACTCCCGATCAGCACTACGACATGACGCAGCCATTTCACACGATGAAAGATGACACAGACCAACCTAAGACACCACGGCAGCCCATAAGGCCGGACAGCCGATACGACAGCAAGTTCAAGAGAACAAACAAACAAGCGCATCTGCAGTCGCGCTCATACGTCACGTAACTAGGCAAGGCAGAGGAGAAGATACACAGGAAAGCAAGACACACGACACATGCATAAGTCCCATACAGGAGACAAGAACGATGACAGCAAGTCAAGGAGAAAAGAATAGAAAAAGGAGAGCAAGTAGAAAAAGGAGACAAGAAGAATAGATAAAGGAGAAAGAAGAATGGAAAAGGAGAAAGAAGAATAGAAGAAAAGGAGAAAGAAGAATAGAAGAAAAGGAGAAAGAAGAATAGAAGAAAAGGAGAAAGAAGAATAGAAGAAAAGGAGAAAGAAGAATAGAAGAAAAGAAGGGGAAGAATAGAAGAAAAGAAGGGGAAGAATAGAAGAAAAGAAGGGGAAGAATAGAAGAAAAGAAGGGGAAGAATAGAAGAAAAGAAGGGGAAGAATAGAAGAAAAGAAGGGGAAGAATAGAAGAAAAGAAGGGGAAGAAAAGGAGAAGAAAAGTTCACTGGGGGACATTAGCATCAAAATAATGGTAAATCACTATCCAGTGTAAAAAGATAGATTGAAAAAAAGGACAACTGAGAAAGAACAGAAAAAATGCATTGCGGAAGAAGGAAAAATATTGCTTTTTCCCCACACTATGTGCTAAGAATTCCCAGGAAGTTTCACAACCGTAGTTCATGTCAATCAAATCTTGCACGACAAGGCAGCCCAAAAAAAAGAATAGGAAAATTGCCTTCAGCTGCCTGCATCTCAAGGTTAGGCAGTGAGAGTGCAACTAAAGATGCCAGATATTCTCATCTTGTCTCCGTTCTTCCAATGCCATCTTGCGTATTTACTGTTGCCCATATTTCCCCCCCTCATGAAATGTGTTGTGAAATAAATGATTTCTGTGTAAATGTGTGCAACTAAGATTTGTTTTTTTTTTATACATATTAAGAATATAATGTCATCATTTTTACACTATGCAAGTTTGTTGCTGGATATAAAAAGCAGACTATGAAGGGAAAGTTCCTATGTCTACACATTTTGAAAACAAATAGGAATGATCTAAATCACTCCAGCAGACCACAAAAAACTGCAATATCATCCTAACCAGAATTTTACCAACATGTTCATTCCTTCAAAAATCACTCTGAACTACAAAAAGTATATGATGAATGTGGAGTACAAACTAAATCACTCATGTGATTAACCCTCCACCATATAATCTTGGCCTATATGAAAAGAAAGATATTTAGAAAACCTTCCTCTTATCTAAAGTTTTCACCCAAAGAGCAGCATGTCACCGGAAATCTGATATGGCTTTCACTTTCATGAACATGTTTTATAAGTATGGTTGACCTGAAATGGAGACCAGAGGTTTCCTGCATAAAAGGCACACACAGACACAGACACACAAAAAAGTCTATTTTCTATTACCATTAGTGTAAGCTCCAAGAAAGAATTGCAAACAAAAAGGCCCTGTCATATGAAATAAATGAATAAAGGCGGAAAAACATGGTAAATGTTGACACGTTTCTGTCACTCCAACAAGTTTTTGTTTGCTGTCACTCACTCTGACTTTCCACTTTGTCTTCCATTTTCTCCATGGCAAACTATCCTGTTCCTTTTTCATTCACCTGACCCACAAGGCTTAACATCCTTACAATCCTAATAAAACTAAATAGCATTATCATACATAGAAAGTTGGGACAATAATTACAATTGTTAAGAAATAATGAAAATTACAGAGAACTGGTATAAAATGAAAATTTTCCCATTTTCAAGTTTAATGTTTTACTCCATTCATGAAATCTTTTAAAATGAACATTACTATTATGATAGCTCCATATAAATTTATGCTATCTTTATAAGGGAAGAAAAAACAAACTTTTTAATGTAGCTGTCATTGCTGATAAATATGCTGTCTCACTTCCCTTTAAGGACTAAAATATGCATTACCAAAGGCCTCTTGTTTATGATTGGGAGTTGTGCACTTCCCAATTATAGCCGAAGTTAAATGTAGAACCTGAAACCAGGTTTAGCAAGTGAAACTATAAAAGTGCTGCTCTGTTATAAGCAGAAGCCAATTTGAGAAACATTTTCCTCGAGTCAAATACTGATCACAAAGATCACAAGTTCTTAACAAATGCTCTTGGGAAAATGCAAAAATAACATTCAACATGAAAAATACCACCAGGTAAACAGTACTTGAAATCTATCATTCAGTGAATCTTATTTATTTTTTTTTTGTTTTGTTTTGTGACATTGTTACTGCATGTTGAAAATAAAACTAAGCCAAACTGTCAATGTTTGGCCTAACACCAAGGGTTGACAAACCCTCTCCATGGATACTCTTAATAATAAACTGACAAGGGACGTGACAAACAATTCTATCATCACGTATTTGTATTTTCATTGATTTTATAAATTCAACACATTTAAATTCTCATTGTTATAAAGGTAAAAGAGCAATTCAATTGTCCAATTCCATGGAATGTTCGCATAACTATCATTTCTGACACAATAAAAATAAATTGCATATGCTAATCATATGGACTCATAAAAGTATCTTGCACTACATTCATGGGAGAATGGGGAATGGATATTGTTATAGGGAAAGAGAAGAGGAGAGGAGAGGAAAGGAGAGAGTTTTACTTATTTCTAAAACCTGGAAAGGTACTTATGAATGAACACATATTTCATATATTTCTTTTATGAGAGAGGAGGTAAAGGTACAAATTCTGGGTATCTACTATGGGCATCCTAAAATAAAATATTTTGCAATTTTGTGGCCCCTTGGATGCATTTTTTATATTTTTTATTTATTATTTTTTAAAGGTTTCTATAAGGCTCAACCCTCAATTTTTACATTTCTTACAAGGAAAGGCAAAAGGAGATAATTTGAAATCTTCTAAAGAAAAAACTAAAATACACATCAAGTCTGGTTTCAAATTTATTGTTACCTAGTGCCAACTAAAACCATAAATGTATAGAACATATGAGGAATCCATTGGATTACTTAGTACTGTATGGGGAATAATCTGTAGTAAAAGGTTTTATTCTCACAACACATAAAAGGGTGATACTGACCCTAAAACAATTAAAGGGGGCATGATAGTGGGTAAACATATCCTGATAGATTATGTTATTACTACCTATACAAACCCTCAAATGAGATTCTCAAATGGTCTTCACTCCATGTAATTATTCTGATAAAGGTAAAAAAGTCATTCTATGAACACTGGAAGAGCACCAATAGATGAGGGCCTTTACAACTGCCTCTACACCTATGACACTCCTTGCAAGCCAACTTCCATCATGTATATTCTAGCAAGATGAAGCTTGGATCAATTCCTTATTTAATGATTAATTGCTGAAGAAGTCGATCAGCATCATACTAGCTCAAGTTGTGGTGGTTTGTAGGCCACTGAAGTATTGTTGGGAGTGATGGTTAACACGAACGGAAGAAACTGATCTTGCTGTCCGATTGAATAGAACATGGCAGTGTCCACTTGGGAACTGCATTTTCCTTGTGTTCATTGGACAAATTTTGGCATGTTTTCAAGTTTTTTTTTTTTTTTTTTTTTTTTTAAAGGAACGGCTTGTCTTTTTGAGAAATTGACTTTTCAATTATTTTTAGGAAACAAAGTTTTCTATTGTGTTTGGGGCAATATTTGGTTCCCTTTTTAGTTAATCATGAGAATACGGAATTTTAATAAATATGAAATGCTACTAAAATGAAACAATATACAAACTAATTGACAATGCCAAATTTAAAGGCTGAGACACATAATTACGTCAATATTAAAATAAAAGGCACCAAAATTTGTTGCTCGAAGAGAAAGTCCCATTCTTCGCTCATCGGCTAAATCATTTACACGTAATTTTACACTGATTTAATAAAGTCAGTCTCCAAACAATATAAAGTACAATTATATTTCATTAATCTAACTAAGTTTTATTATACTTATTTTATGTGTTTTGGTAAGTGTTTATGCTATTCTGTACAATAACCTTGTGGGCATGCGTATTTTGCCACCGGGAGATTTGACAGGCCGTGCGATGCCATTCATAGAGAAACACCAAAGAGAAAGGTTTCATTTTAAGTATTGCATCAATTCTGGGTCATTTTTAAAGCCATACAGTGAATATACAGAACAAACCATGGAATTCTGACCATAGACATAATCGAAGAAAGTTTCGCTATATAAAGGTATGTGTTTTACTGTGGGGATCCAATGGGCCCCCAGGATAACATTTATGCCTAGCCAGGGGGGTTTTACCCCCCTGGACCCCTTTGGTAATATATACACCTTGACAGGGGGCTATGCCCCCTGGATCCCCAGGGTAAACCTTTATGTAGTGAAACACCGAACGTTTCTTCAATTCTGTCTCTGGTCACAACTGCTTGGTTTATAATTTTTTTGGTATTTAGGGCATTTGATGGGTTCAAATATCAGGCTGTGATAGATACTGTCTATTTGTTCTGTATATCAACTATATGGCTTTAAAAATGACCCGAGAATAGACAGAATACAATTAAAATGAAACATTTCTGACTAATGTTTCTCAGTGAATGCCGTCGCATGGCCTGTCAAATCTCCGGTGGCAAAATGCACATGCCCACAAGGTTATTGTACAGAATAGCATAAATAATTACCAAAAAATGTAAAAGTAGTATAATAAAACAAAAAATGCATATATGAATGCGAGAAAACATGCTGATAATTACAAAATACACATTCTCACAAGCGCATAGTAATACATGGACAAATTGCTATATCACAGTAATGAGTTACGCGTCACATTTGTTTTGGTCCTCGTAAGGGAAACATGGATGATGACTAATAAAATGAAGGGTTGATCTTCTCTGTCCTGTATCTCCCTTATTTTCGATTTGCGCGCCTTTTGCCATAGATGAAAAGTGGCTTATTTTTTGTCAAGGCAACCATTCCATACACTTTTTTTTTTTTTTTTTTTTACTGTACTCCCGATTGACATACATGGAAAGTTTTCCCCTTTTTCCTCAAACTCCATAGTAGCTCGTAGTAACATTAATCCTTCCATATATCTTGCCATTGCAACTAATTCTGTATCATTCTTGGTTACTGCAAATACAATTAATAGCTGGTTTTCTTGGCCTAAAGCAAATATCCAAAGACACTCATCAAACACCAACCTACAAATGTAGATTGTTATTTATATGAACTTAAATCTAATTTCACAATTAACATTCTCATGATGTATTTGGTTTGGTAATAGTATCACTACCACTGCCTTCCTCAATTCACATCAATTTAAATTGCCTGACCTATTTATAGTACCGCATTTCTTCACTCTATGGACAACGTTATTTATATATAAAGAAAAAAATCCAAAAATCTAACCGAATGAATCCATCCCACACAAATACACGGGAAAATATGAAGCAAAAGGAAGTTTAAAGCAACAGCAGAGGATCAAGATGTTAAAACAACAACAAAATCAACATTGCGTCATTGGCCGCACGTACACCACCGAACCCGGCATGTTTCTGCTAGTCCTTTATCGAATCTTTTTCGGCTTCAACACCAACCCATATCTGGTAATTTAACCACAAACCGCTCACACTATAAACATTCGAAAATACTTACAGCGGGGTGCTTCTTCAAACTAGCGATTGTGAGGCCCTGCATGTTGGAAATTTGCTTGAATGCAACTTTTCGTCGTCAGTAACTGCGCTAATATGGCGGAGGTACAGCCTCTCAGCTGATGACCTATCCTGGCAAGTATAATGCAACTTCATCACCTTTCTATTACTGATAAAAATAGATAATTATATAATATATTTTTTCTTAAAATTATCTATAAGTTTAATTGGTACTTAAATTTATATTTTATACTTAAAATATATATTTGTATTCCAAAATATTAATAAGAACGAACTCATAGTTATCGCTTACTCTTGCCACCGGGTAAACATCAAATTGACTCTCGCAGTCTGTGAGCTCTCAGCTGATGCTCTCTCATGGCAAATGTAATGCTACACAATCACCCTTCAATTGTTCAAAATATAGATTATAGTTACACAGTACTTGAATTTACAATAATAATTACAATTTTATTGAAGTATAATTTAAATATAATAGCCAGCGATTGTATTTCTTGCTAAGTTATTAATTATAAAGAATTACCTCCTTATCACTCACATTTGCCATGTGGTAAATAACACTGACTATGGCATTCATCTCTGACTGGACGCAAATTGGCAGCGATGTGTTTTACAGGTATAATATTCCCTTCACGTTGTTTCACAGTCTGAAATTTTGGCCTTAGGCTTTACGTGAAGAGTGTATAATTGAAACCTTGTGTCTTATAATGTGGGTCAGTTAGTGACAGTTCCGGTAGAGTGGAAACCGCCCACTTCTAGCATACTAAGGAATTATTTTAGTAATTTCTGACTTGTCTTTTTAGATAAATATATACATTTGTCTTTATGTTTCTTTAGTCTTTAGCTCCAATTGTATTATGTATGATTGTGATTTTATAAATTATATGTGGTTATTTATGAATTAAAAGTAATTTATGGAGTTAGGCTATCGAAATTCCCTTTAAATTTGCACCATTACTTTGTGTTATGGTAAAGGCTATCATATCCTCCACTTCACATCTATGGAGAAGGTAGAGCTAGGAAAATATGGTAGCCTGTGCTAAGCTGCCAGGGAGTCTGTGTCTATGGGCTTAGGTTTAGTGGCAAGCAAGCTGAAAATCATGAGCCAAGAATCATATCGTAAATGATAAAAGAAAGATGGAAGATTTTTCTTTAACCTAAAGACTTTGACCCTGAGGCCCCTCCCAGTTGTCTTATTTACCTAGCTGGGTACACTAAATTCAGACCCCCACCTTAATGGTATATTTCCCTAGCCAGATGACCCCTTCTAAATCACATATCTTGTGTGGTGAAAAGCTATCTGTATAAAGGAAGGGAGAGGCTTGTTCTGTCCTGCTGACGGGCTAGAAGTATCACATAAATATCTCCTAATTCTTTAAATTATTTTTGGTGAAATTAACTTTTAACAAAATGATTACAGTCTTAGGGAAAACACTAAATTCTATGTTGCACAATAACTATGCTCCTATGCAATGGAAATCAGAGGTTCATTGTTACTCAGTTACTGAGTACTGAGAACACTTTTTATTCTTTTTAATTGTTGCATTATTTTTTGTTTCTGTATTGGTGTTGTGTGTTCATTCCTCACTTCACCTCAGTTTTGATTCCAGGCAGATATAAGCAATGATCATTTAAACCTCAGTAATATTTTTACTTCTTGCTCATGTTACTTGCCTTACTTTGGTAGAGAATGCCACAGTTTTTCTCTTTTAACAGAAATATGATAAATGTCTCACCATTTTTTTAGTCAAAAAGTTTAGTTAAATCTAGAAATAACTTTATAACTATACTTTGTATACTTTGGAAATTTCAGGTTGAAGATTTTGTTTAAAAAATTGATCTTATCCTCCTTACTATTCCAGAAAACATGAACTCTACACGATGGAATGGGGTGGGGGGATTAACCTGGGCGACTTCATGGTTGCTGCAGCATCTTATGGGGGTCCCATAGCCCTTACACGAGATGAGACCAAATTTACCAAAACACAGCAGTCAGGAAAGCCCATAATTTTCGTCTTTAGCTCATCAGGGAGGAAAATTTCATCCTTTAAGGTGATGTCACAACTTTTGTTTGATGTTATAAGAATTCTTCAAGGTTTTGAGATAATTCTAGTGATTATGATATTTGATTGATTGATGAAAGTATATATATATATATATATATATATATATATATATATATATATATATATATATATATATATATATATATATATGGCCATTACTTTTGAAACTGTACTCATCACCAACTGAAACAAAGTAACGGGATAATTATTTTCTCTTTCAATCACACATAGGACTAAATCACAAGATAAGGATTTTTTTTTGTATCTGTATTTTTCATATGTTAGTGGATGAGTGGCTACCTGCTATGCCTTGGTTGGTCACGCAGCGAGGACCTGGTGTGTGTGCAGGAGGATGGCGCTGTGTCACTGTACGACATGTTTGGCACTTATCAGCACACCTTCAATATGGGACAGGTGTGTAATGAGTAAGGGAGAATTTCTCATTTATGACAAAGTAAAAAATAAAGGAATGAAATACAGAGTGTACTTTTTGATTTTGTTGATGTGTCACATTACACTTTTTAGCACACCTTCAGTATGGGACATGGGCCTGATGAGTCAGATTGAGAATAGCTAGAATGAATAAGAATAAGATGAAGTATAATAAGGATGAATGAAATAATATTTTATATAGTACTGATTCAATTTTGATTATACAAACTTACTTATTTCATCTTTCTAGGTCTAGATTTGCAGGAATTAGTTATCATATAAAATTTTCCTAATGACAAAGGTGCTTTAGTCACACATTGAAATAGGGAATGATATAAAGATGATAATCACAAGAAAATAAATTGCAAAACAAAGTATTCTTTATGCTAATATAGCAAACTGTATAGTGAATATACAGTAGTTATTTTGTGGAGAGGAGAGCTAAAGTTACTATGGTTGATTTACAATATAGATTGTCCAGGTGTGATATGCTATTCTCCCATAAGGTTCTCAGTAGTAACAGCATATGTGGTCTTGTATGGTAACTCCCTGGAGTTGTATAGTAAAGGCATTTGCCAGAGTTATACTAAATGATGCTATAGGACTAAAAGATTAATTTCTCTCCAGGAAGTCAAAGATACTCAGGTCCAAAGTGCTCAAGTTTTCACCAGCCACCGAGAAACAGGAGTAGCTGTGCTGAGCAAGTCAAACCGTGTATTCATAGTTAGCAACATCTATGAGCCTCGTACCAGGAAGTATCCAGATATTCCCAGTGAGTATTTGATTTTTATGCATTGGTATGTTTGTTTGAATGGTTTATTCGAGATGATGTTATAAGATCTTTTCACAAAGGTGTTTTTTGTTATTTAGGTTGTGTGTATATCTGTGTATATGAAATAGTTATTTATATATTTTTTTCTTAAAAGGAAATTTTCAAAGAACATGTATCTCTCTCCAGAGACTTATTATTTGGTTATTAGACTAGTAGTATAGTAAAGTAAAAGTCACATTGATATTATAACTTATTTCTACTCCAGGTGGTGTGGTGGAGTGCTGGTGTGTGATTCGCGAGGAAAGACACACAAACGTCTTAGTCAGTCAAGGAAACAATTTGCTTCTCCTCAATCATCTGGATCAGCGACCTCAGGCTTTGGTATTTTCCGCTTTGGTTGATTTTTAATTGAATCTTTTTATGTCATTTATATATGTGTTCATGTTTGAAGGATTTAGCTTTTGTGATTTTTTTTTAATAGGTATTTTCTTTTCTCATTTTTTTCTTGTTTTACTTGTATATTAGTTAAATTAATTCTTCATTTATTTGTTTATTTATTTATTTAATTTACACTCAATTTTTTCCCTTCCTTCCTTTCTTTTTTAATTTCAGTTAGTGATATGCTAATAGGTTCCAGCATGCATGAGTAGATGTAGAATATAAATTTGAAATATAGAGCAAGGAAACAGTCTGAAGCTGACAAGTGTTGTTCTTTTATGTATGAACAATTTACATAGACAGAAAGAATCAAATTATTGTATATTTTTCACCAGTACCCTGAATGGAATGAACCCGGAGGCTGCATTGTGGAGATGGCGGTTTCCAATAACTCCCGTCATGTGGCTCTGCTGTCTGACACCGGCAAGCTCTGGATTGGCTCTTCCGACATCCGCATCAAATACTGTGAATACGATGTGAAAAGTCAAGTGAAGCCAAAGCAGATTGCTTGGTAAGTTCTGCATGACTGTCTGAGGTAACAGGCTAGAGAATTTACCTATCCTGTTTTTGCGATGAATTGCATTTGGTGTATTTTCTTCTCGTGGATTAAGTTCTTTGTGTCTGATTTTTATGTAGTTGGTTCCTTCAGATATTCCTTTAACTATACTTCTTAACCAGGTGTGGTACAGGAGCTGTGGTGCTACTGTGGGACATGACACTAGAAGTAGTCAGTGTTAATGGTGATGCCACAAGCTACTACTTAGATTCTGCATCACATTTAGTGCAGGAACCAGATGGTGTGAGAGTGTTAGGCAGTACTGCTCATGATCTTCTACAAAAGGTAGGCTTGGAAACACTCATGAAAATATTGCACAAAAATGTGAATTATTTTATGCATGTGTTTTGCGGTTACATTAAAAATTGCTGAATGCCAATAATTTTATTTCAGGTGCCATTGGTTGTGACAGAGACCTTAGGCATTGGCTCTATGGCTCCTGGCGCTCTCCTCCTTGAAGCAGCCAAAGGTTTCCAGGTACTGGTAGCTACAGAATCTTTTAGCCATATATACAAATGTATTGTAATGTTTTGATGCTATTACCTTTCTTGCAAAAAAAAATTTATAATGGAAAGTGTATTTAGATTTTGTCATCCAAATTTTGCAATCAGGTTTATTAAGGAAATATCTGATGTTTTGTTCCTGTAGGAGAGGAGCACAAGAGCCAATGATTGTCTTGCCATGATTAAGGACACTCTGGAGGAGGCAGTTAATCACTGTCTACAAGCAGCACAACATGAGTATCGGCCACAGACTCAGAAAATGCTGCTTCGAGTAAGAATTCTAGAATGCTTTTGTTTGTATTTTTTCTCGAGAAAGAAATATGTTTATGCTTGGAAAACAGAGTGTAAGTGAATCATAGTACATCAGTTTTTAGTTCATTCTTGTTGATGCAATGAATAAACTTTCCTAAGGTCTTTCCTTTTTTTTTCTTGAATATTAAAAGTTTAAAAATTTTTTCCCTTACAGGCTGCATTGTTTGGAAAAAGCTTCTTGCCAGAGATCAATCCAGACCCATGTAAAAAGGCAATTTTTACTCTTAGAGTACTCAATGCAGTTAGGGATTACAGAGTAGGTAAGTTTTTAAAAATATAGTATTTGCAAACCTAAAAATATAAGATTAAAGTTTCATGCAAGTAAATATAGTGACCTCAGCATTCTTAAAAGGTTACAAATAAATCTGGGTTTTTCTGGAGTATGTTGTCATCCTCATAGTAGTGTGATACAATCACTTTTTGCTCGTTGAGTAACAGTGCAAACAAGTGTGTAAATATCACCAACTTTTCTTTCCCCAAACAATAGGTTTACCCCTCACTTGGAACCAGCTAGAACATCTTACCCTCCCCGTGTTACTGGACAGGCTGGTGTTTCGAAGATTCTTCCCCCTAGCCCTTCAGATTGCCTCATATCTCAAGATGCCGGAGTCAGATGGTGCCTCTCGCATACTGGCACATTGGGCATGCTATAAGGTATGTATTTGTGTGTGTGTGCTTGTCATTGTGAGTTTATATATTCATTGTGTGTATGTATCAGTGTGTATGTTTATGTCAATGTCTTTGCCTCTCAGTGTGTCAGTTTTTCCCCTCCATGCCTCAGCAATTTAGTCCAAACCCATTCATATTAGCAAAACCTATTAACTATTCATATTATCAAATTTTCAGGTATCCATGAACCTAAACAAAAGTACTAACTATGACTACCATGTCCTGCAGGTATTACAGCCATCACAGAAAAGCGATGAACAGATAGCAAAAGAGATAAATAGTAAATTGGGCTACACGCCAGGGATATCATACACTGACATTGCTAATCGAGCGGACCAAGCAGGCAGGAAGCAGCTTGCTATAAAGGTATGGAAAGTGCCAGGAGTGATAGGGAGGTGGATACTGTATTTTCATAAGTGTCTTATAAAAGACTGCTAAATTGTAATGAATGTTTTCAGACAAAATTTTAGCTGATTATGTGGGTTAATTCTTAAACTTTCAGATCATTGGACTTATGCATAAGATTTATTCATAGTTTCATCTGGTAGTAATGCAATATATATTATTTATTTTATGTTTCAGTTGATTGAGTATGAGTGCAGAGCAAAGGAACAGGTTCTGGTCCTGATGAGACTAGGGGAAGACCAGACTGCACTGAGACGAGCCCTACAAAGCGGAGATACTGACCTTATTTATACTGTGCTGCATCACCTGCGGCAGAAACTCTCATCTGGGGATTTCTTGGTAAGCATCAACTTCTGTCCAATCTCTATGTGTAATGTTTTTTTTTTCTTTTTCACTGCATTAAAAAAATGTGTGATAAATGTTGGATTGTAGGATGTAATATTTTTTTATTGAATTTTATGTGATATTAATGCTTCATTGCTAATGGATGTACTTGTTATTATTTGTTTCTCCTTTTCAATTTATGATTGATTGAAATAAAACAAGATTGCAGTTGTGACTTGTATGAATGTTAATATTTAAGGCCTTACAACAGGAGTATGTATTTTATTTTATTTAAGTATATTTATTTTGTAAGTGAAGGGTGTATGACTTGAATATCTATTTTTTGCTAGCATTATTATTAAGATTCTAAAAAATGGTTGAAATGATCTATATTGTCTTTGTTATATGATTATTATTGTTATTATTTTTCCTTTATATTATAGTTCTTATTTCATTACCAGTATCAGTTCTTGTTCATGTCTGTGTTTTTATTCATCTTATTCTCAGATGTTCATCCGGAATTTCCCAGTGGCCCAATCGCTCCACATCCGCAGCTGTCGGGAGCTGGACATGGAGCAGCTGCGTGACATTTTAGTGCAGGAGGACGACTTCCATGGGCAAGCTCTCCTTAGAATCAAAGAAGCTTACATGTCCAATGTAAGCATTTTTTTTTTACACCTCATAACTCACTACCTTTATTATTATTATTATCATCATATTATTATTATTATATATATATGTGTGTGTGTGTGTGTGTGTGTGTGTGTGTGTGTGTGTGTGTGTGTGTGTGTGTGTGTGTGTGTGTGTGTGTGTGTGTGTGTGTGTGTGTGTGTGTGTGTTATAGCCTTTTTATTCTGAGGACCCCAACCAATTTATAATCACCTCCATGGTTCCACTCAGTTACTGTGAACTTCTCAGATTCCGTTATTACTAGCTATGAATAGTGTAATAGTGTTAGTAGCTATAGAACAAGAACACTTTATAGAAAGGTTCCAATTCATTGACATGTGAGAGAGAATTATATGTAGGTACTGTCGGTGAGACAAACTTTTGTTTGATTTGACTTCATGATTTTCTTATTGCTCCATGGCCTTTTTGGTTCTGTTATGTTTTTTTAAAGACAGATCAGAAGGATGAACCTTAAAGAGTAGGTTCTAGGAAAGTTGAGAGAGAGAGAGAGAGAGAGAGAGAGAGAGAGAGAGAGAGAGAGAGAGAGAGAGAGAGAGAGAGAGAGAGAGAGAGAGAGAGAGAGAGAGAGAGGGATGAAAAAAATCTTATAGAAACAAACTCTTTTGTATTAGTCACTAATTATCTGTACATACTAATAGAGAACAGATATGAGGCAAGCCTCCCTGCAAGGCGCGGCAGAGCTCTTCAGGAAAGCTAAGAATGAAACTGCTTGTCAGATGACGGAGGAACAGGTCAAGCTGGTCAGGTGGCAGGTGGGTTGAGTGAACTATTTATTTATTAATTTTATTGTTATTATTGTCATCACCATCATGACCATCATCACCATCACCATCTCCATCTCCATCTCCATCTCCATCTCCATCTCCATCACCATCACCATCACCATCACCATCACCATCACCACCATCACCACCATCACCATCACCATCACCATCACCATCACCATCACCATCACCATCTTCATCTTCATCTTCATCTTCATCTTCATCTTCATCTTCATCTTCATCTTCATCTTCATCTTCATCTTCATCTTCATCTTCATCTTCATCTTCATCATCTTCATCACCACCACCATCACCACCATCACCACCATCATCATCATCTTTTTTACTGATGGTATAGTTATTAGGATGACTGTTATTATGATTTTTTTTTCTTATGTGCAAATTCATGTGGATGAGGTTATTGGACTCTGGGAACTGATTAAGTCCCCTGGGTAAATGAAGTCAAGTGTGAGAGTTTCATGTACAGCAAGTCTCCATTAAGTAGCTCTCATGTGAACTATAATTGCCACAGACTTATTGACTAGTGTAAGTAATTAAGGGCTTAATGAGATTCTATTAGATACTGAGAGAAAAGAGGATTCAAGGTCTGTTGATATTTTCTGAATTTTGTGTTTATGATTTGCTAACGCTTATTCCCTAGTACTGTTAAGTTACGAGGATTAAAGTGAAATTCTGTGTTTTCTGTTATATTTGTTAATGACTTGCTTATACTTGAGAGTCAAATTTTAGAGGATGATTTGTATTCAGTGAGTTTGTTTTAATATGAGAGCAGTTTCATAACAGATCATCTAACCAACAAAGATACATCTACTATTTCATTGTTATATCTATTTCACAGGTAAGACTGGAAGACAATCAGCACAAGCCTTACGTTAACAAATCCCTCTACGATACTCTGCATCAGCTGTTAATCGATGGCCAAATTAAAGAAGCCGAGAAGTTGAAAACGGAGTTCAAGATACCGGAAAGGAGGTATATATATATATTTTTTTATGAGATTGCAGAATAAAATTTTTATGCATTATATATTTGATTTTCTTTGTATGAATGATGAAATTGTATAGAGATTTAGTAAGTAAGATTTGCATATTGGGTTATATATAAAAGATCTTTGCTGATCTGCATTTTATTCATTAAGAGTAAATAACTAAATTGATATGAAAAAAATTCTTTGTAGATTTATTTAAGGGTTCATTTTATTAAGGATATAGTTGTTATTATCATGATGTATTGATATCTGCTAATGTTTATTATTCTCCAGGTATTGGTGGTCTAGGGTTCTTGCTCACTCCCAGGCTGGCCACTGGGAAGAGCTGTTAAATTTCTCAAAGAATAAGAAGAATCCAATTGGGTTTGAGGTGAGACGTAGTTTAGATGGACTGTTCATTTTAGAGATTAAAGAAAAAAGTTTCCTCTTTTTATTTATAAGTGGAATGGAATTCTTCATAGCATGCATCAAATTCTTCATCTTTTGGATCTATTTGTGTGATATAAAGAGAACAGTGAATACCTGTTTAGAATACTTTTCAATTCTGTACTGTAATGTTTGACTTATATAAAGCGAATCTGTCTCCATTGTATCTGCTGAGCAATTTATTTCTTTTCTGCTAATAAAAGACTAAGTGGCCATTATTTTTCACAGCCTTTTGTAGATGCCTGCTTGAAAAATGGAAACAAAAGTGAAGCCCAGAAGTATGCAATGAAGGTAAAAGATGAAAATAAGGTGACATATCTCATCAAATGTGGGTAAGTTGATGCTGGTATTTTTATATTGATATATTTATTTTTATTATAACAGTACACTAAAGTAGATTCTGTAATGTATCTTACTTATATCAAGACAATTATATTACACTTTATTGAGGTTTGACTCTTAAGCTATTTTATTTTCAGTGTACCACAATTTCTAACTGTGATAACAAACTTTTTAGAGTTGTATCCACACATTAAGATCAGAATTTGAATGTGATTGACTATGAAACAGGTTGTTTACTCCTGTTTCACCCTGACTTTATTCTCCTTTCAACATTCGTCTTTAACCTTGGGGCCACTCCCCTAACAGACTCTTAGAGGAGGCAGTGAAGGTGGCACAGGAGCAGCGCAGTGCGTCGGGCTTGAGTGAGGTCCTGGCAGCATGTGGCTCTCAGCACCAGGCTCTCCAGACGAAAATCCAGGTGCTGCTCAGTGACTCTTCCTTGAGAAATTAATCTGGGAAGGACTAGCGATAAATAGGGATTTTTGGATGGGGATGCAGGGAAAGGGGGCGACTTTTGATACTTTTTTCAGAAATTGTAATGTGTCAGTATGAATTGATTTTTGGCATTGTTCGAAACAGAAGCCTTATAGTGTAATTGTAATTTGATTTCAAAGACAAGTGCATATGGTCACACTCACACACACTTGCACACACTCTCACACAAATAGACATATGCTCACACAAACACACACACAATCACACAAACAGACACACACGCATACATAAACACACACACACACACACAATTACACACACTCACACAAACACACACACACACACACCCACACACACACACACACACACACACACACACACACACACACACACACACACACCACACTCACACTCACACTCACATCACACACACACACACACACACACACACACACACACACACACACACACACACACACACACACACACACACACACACACACACACACACACACACACGTTTAAGTATGATATGTATGTTTCTGCCATTAGATTATGTGATCATGAAATTACTGATGTAAATATTTTTTTGTCCCAGCGACTGAAGCCATGCCAAAGACATATATTACTTTAAGAAAGAAGGAAACTGTGAAATACTAAGATTATTGTACAATTTTTGTTAGCCTGAAGCTGTTGAAAATAACAAGATAACATCCCATAAATATATAAAGAAAGGTTTGGTAGATCTGAAAAGTTAAAGTTTGGTCACAGTTATTGCTTGTAATAAAGAAGTATAATAGTATTCAGTGTTTATGAAAGTTTTTTTGTTTGTTATATATATATAAATATAAAGATATATAATTATATATATATTTTATAAAAAAGGGGGGCCCCGGTTTTTTGGGGTTTTTGGGGGGGGGGGGGGGGGGTTTTTTTGGGGAAAGGGGGCCCTTTTTTAAATTTTTTTCCAAAAATTTTTAATTGGGGGGAAAAAATTTTTTTTTTTTGGGGGGGGGGGTTTTTTTTTTTTTTTAAAAATTGTTTTTTAAAAAAATTTTTCCCCCCCAACCAAAAAAAAAAAAAACCCCAAAAAAAAAAAACCCCCAAAACCAAAAAAAAACCCCCCCCAAAAAAAAAAAACAACCCCCCAAAAAAAAAAAAAAAAAAACCCCCCCAAAAAAAACACCCACACAAACCAACCCACATTTAAAAAACACACACCACCAAACAAAAAAAAA
>NC_051387.1:48685518-48688018 GCF_015228065.2 Penaeus monodon
TCTCTTCTCTCTCTCTCTCTTTCTTTTGCCCCTGTCTCTTCTCTCTTTCTCTCTCTCTCTCTCTCTCCCTCTCTCTCTCTCTCTCTCTCTCTCTCTCTCTCCCCTGTCTCTTCTCTCTCTTTCTTTTGCCTCTGCCCCCCCCCCTCTCTCTCTTTATCTCTTTCTCTTTATCTCTTTCTCTCATGTATCTATATATCTATTTATGTATTAACTTTTCTCAACTTACATGAACTTAATATGTAAAGAAGATGGTACAGGGGAAAGAAGGATTGGAATGAACAGAAAAGAAAGGGCGAGAAAGAGGGGGAAGGAAGAGAGGCAGGAAAGAGACACGGAGGAAAAGGAAGTGGACAGAATACATAGGAAGGAAGGCAAGGGACAAAGAGATAGAGAATGGATAAGGAAAAGAGGTGATGATGATGTCCTTGGGAAAGCTGATAGGAAGGTTCTTTCATGCATACTTGTGTACGCGCGCGGCTTGTGTGTGTGTGTGTGTGTGTGTGTGTGTGTGTGTGTGTGTGTGTGTGTGTGTGTGTGTGTGTGTGTGTGTGTGTGTGTGTGTGTGTGAGTGAGTGTGTGCGCGCGCATACATTGTATATGTATATGTATAATATAATATATATAATAGTATATATATGTATATACATTATGATACACGCACACACACACACACACACACACACACACACACACACACACACACACACACACACACACACACACACACACACATATATATATATATATATATATATATATATGTGTGTGTGTATAGACAGAGAGAGAGAGACAGACAGACAGACAGACAGACAGAAAAAAAAGAGAGGAGTTTATATGGATAAAAAGAAGGGATATATCAATAGATAGATAGATAGCTATGCACAACAACAAACAGACAGAGAAATAAATAGACAGAAAACTACAGAGAGAGAAAACGCGCAAACGAAAGAGACAGGCAGAGGGCGCGGGCCCAAGATAATCATGACCCGGTGATGCGGCGTGGAAATTGGACATAACCCCGGCCTCTCTTCCTCCCGAGTGTGCTAGCAATGGATCCCCAGTCCCGCGTTGGCCTTGTAATTGGTTCTTATTAATCTTTTAGGGGATTTCTGGGGTCGTAGCGGCGGGCAATTGCGGCCAAATGCCAATTCATAAAATGTCCCAACAGTTTGCTCGGGAAGGTGCTTCTGTATCAACACCAGAGAATGAAATAATGGTCTGGTTGAATGTATGTATGTATGCATCTGTGCACACACACACACACACACACACACACACACACACACACACACACACACACACACACACACACACACACACACACACACACACACACATATATATATATATATATATATATATATATATATATATATATATATATATATATATACATATACACGAACAGGTCATTTCATGCCTACTTTATAATACTATCAAATACTCTCGGACGAGGCTAAGGCAGGGAAGAGCCAATAATGTTACTTTTATAATTCTTTTACAGCAGGAGAGAGAGAGAGAGAGAGAGAGAGAGAGAGAGAGAGAGAGAGAGAGAGAGAGAGAGAGAGAGAGAGAGAGAGAGAGAGAGAGAGAGAGAGAGAGAGAGAGAATTTAATAATTACAGATAAATACACGTCTCATCTGGAGTTAAAGAGAGGCAACTACGAGCATTACCGACAAGTCACACTAAAAACTTCTTGCAGTATATTGATGTTCGGCTTGAAGCTAGACAAGTGGCAGAAGAAGGGGCTACGAGTGTAACATGACTTGCTTCGTTTTTGCGTATTTTTGCTTTACGTTCGTATTATCACTTTTTATGGTTTGTGGGAACTTGTATCATGATGTATTAGTGATATATTAATCATGGGATGAAATATGCTGTTTTGATCAGTCCGATATAAAACATTTTTCTTTTTCTCAAATAAACCTGTGATTTTATCTACATATGTTCCATATATTTTTGCACATACTCATCTTGGAAATGCGTTGTAAATCAGTCCATTGCATACTGACATCTAACACAAAAAACTTCAATCTATATATTGGAACAAAACACGCTATTGCATCAACGTATCACCCGCGGCGTTATAACATAAAGTAACTAATATACCGACAGTAACTAATATTTCGAATTATTCTGATCTACTTTTAAAAGCTGTTGGGGTTAAAGCAGTGGACGGAATTAGGGAATCCCAACCCACGGGAAGTTTTAGATTTTAGGGCACGCAATAGCAGCCATTATATCCTGTCTCTTAATACACCTTTGACGTCAAATGGTCAGTACGACTAACCATTTACAAAGTAAGTGGTTAGTCACTTACTTTGATGTATTTTGTTTTGTTTGGTTTAACGAACCCATACACAACATTTGTACATACAAATGTATAGCTCTATTAATTCACAGAGAAAACTCGGACTTGGGGTCCAAACTTGTTTAGTTTTCGTAAGGTTCATTAGGTTTGGTAGGTTTAAAGAATGCTTATATAAATTAAAGAGAGGA
>NC_051387.1:48697193-48704005 GCF_015228065.2 Penaeus monodon
AAAAAAATAATTAAAATAAAACATATACATATATATTGGTGCTTTGGGGTGTATGTGTGTGTATATGTATATAAAATTTTATATTAAAAAATATATATATATATATATAATATATATTATATTAAATATAAAACACACAACACACACCCCAACACCTATATATTTATGTTATATATATATTTTTATTTATTTAACACACACCCCGATTCTATCTTTTTAATTATCTATCTTTTCTATATATATGTATTATATATATATGTATATATTATATAAAATATATATATATATATTATATATATATAAAATATATATATATATACATACACACTACAACTACCACACAAAACACACACAAAGCACCTTACATATATATTTTATAAAATTATATTTATTATATAAAATTTTATAAAATTTATTAAATATAATATATTATATGTGCGTGGGTGTTTTGTGTGGGTGTGTGTGTGGTGTGTGTGTGTGTGGTGTGTGGGGTTTTGTGTGTGTGTTTGTGTGTGGTGTGTATGTGTGTGTGCGTATATAAAAATATATTATATATATATAATATATATATATATATATATATATATAATATGTTTGTGTGTGTGGGTGTGTGTGTGGGGGGTGTTTGTTTGTGTGTGTGTGTTGGTTTGTGTGTGTGTGTTTTGTGTGGGGTGGTGTGTGTTTTGTGTGTGTATGTGTTGGCGTTTTATAATAAAATTTTAATATATATATAATATATATTTTATATATATATATATATATATATAATTTTAGGGTTGTGTGTGTGTGTGTGTGTGTTTTGTGTGTGTGTGTGTTTGTGTGTGTGTTTTGTGTGTGTGTGTGTGGTGTGTGTGAAACTTACCAACCCAAAACTCACGAAAAACAAACCCTTTCTGCCACATGAAAACAAACACACATGCCTGAATAACATATCCGCGGGGGGCAAGCACTCAATATAAACAATGCAAAGCTAACCTGAAACTTTAATGAAAACCTTTTTAGATGGCACTAAATAGCAAATTTAAAAGGGTCCCGGGGTTTTTTTTTTTCCCATTTTTTTTTTGCATGTTCTGTAGTTTTTTCTTTTTTTGTTGTTGTTGTTAATAATAATAAAAATAATGATAATAGCAATATCATTATTATCATTTTATACCTTTATCATTATTACTATTATTTTTATCAACTTTTTCAGTGACACTTTTTCTATTTGTTTCACCTGTATTTCTCACTTTCGCTTTATCACCTTCTTATCGTTTCTCTTTGCATGTGTATTTCTTTCCCTTTCACTTTTGGGATGAACATGATAATGATAACAATAGCAACAGTAACAGCAATATTAGTAATAATAGATAATAATAACTGAAAATGTTATCAATACAAATAATATCAATAATAAATACAACAACAAATACAAATACAATAATATAATTAAAAAGGATAATAAATGATAACAAAATGACTTTGGTTTATTTTAAAATTGAAAAACATTATCAGTATTAATAATAAAAACATTTAATAAAAAATTTAATGAAAAATAACAAAAAATAAAAAGGTTCCAAAGGAACAGCAATAATAATAATGGCAATAACAATAATAATTATAATTACAATAATATTAATCCTAAATAAATAGATCACAGGGAAATGAACCTAATATTAGTCTTCCTTTCCCAAATAAACACCTACAGTGTTGCCGGTAAAAAAAAAAAAAAAAAAAAAATTTATAATTAATTGTGTGTGTTCTTGTGGCCCTGGTTTATCTTTTTTTTTTCATTTTTTTCTATTTTCATTTTTTAATCGCTTCTTCCTTTCTCTCTCTCCATATCCCCTCTATATTTCTGTCTTCCGTTCCTTCCCCTTCGTACCTCTTTCTCTCCTTTTTCCCTTTTCTTCCCCCCCCCACCCCTATCTCTGTCTTGTCATAACGAAAAATATCAAAACCCTACTTTTTTTAAAAAAAAATTAAACTCGGGTTGGGACAATAAAAACAGTAAAAAACCTCACAAAAGCTAGGGACAGTAAATTATTAGAATACAAGGGAAAAATAATACGGGAAAAAACCCTTTTCAAAAGCTTTTAATAGACAAAAAAAAAAAAAAAAAAAAAAAAAAAAAAAAAAAAAAAAAAAAAAAAGGGGGGGGGGGGGGGGGGGGGGGAAATAACAAAGGACAAAGGGAAAAATCCCCAAAAAAACAAAAAACTTTTGCCCTGTTTATTTTTTGTTTTTATTCCACAAACGTGAAAAAAACACTATACCCAGTCACCATAACAACACTATACTTTCACGCTTATAGTCAACCCCCGGATAGTTACTGTTGCAAAGCAAAAAGTTCTCTCTCTTTCAACTTTACTGCATGTTCCTAGTTGCCGTTGTGTTGCGGCCCTTGCATGGAAAGACTTGGAAAGAGGATATTTTTCTTGGTTTTTATGGCTTGAGTATGCAAAGGGTTTAGATTTTAGGTTAGATTTATGCATTAATTGCTCTTTCCAATTTTTTTTTTCATTTTTTTAAATTTTATTCTTAAAAAAAGCAATTTTTTTTTGGGCAATAAAAAATGGCCCAATGTATTGCTACACACACACACAACCAAAACAACACACACACCCCACACACACACCACAAAACACACACACACACACACACACACACACACACACGCACACAACACCCCATAAAATATATATAATATTATATAATATATATAAATATAATATATAAAATATATATGAAAATCCTTTAAATTTTTATTTTGGGGGTTCCAAAGGCCTATCGGAAAAAAGCAAAATTTTTGGCAAACCTTCATTACAATACCCCGTTTTCTATTCACGGTAAAAATTGATGAGATTTCAAGGGAAACTTAATTATTAAGCGACTGTGCGTCATTTCTCTTGATTTATTTTCATTATCATTATTTATTATTCATTATTACTGTTAGTATTATAATTATTCAATATTGTTATTATTATTATTATTATTATTATTATTATCATTATAATTCATTATTCATTATTATTATTATTATTATTATCATTATTCATTATCATTATCTAGCATTATCATCTTCATTATTACATTTCATTATTTATCTTCATTATCGTCATTTATTTTATTGATATTTAGGGACCAATGCAAGGTAATTTGATACAGCAATAGATAAATAAATAACTTTGATCAGTTAAAAATTTTTTCCCCTTTTTCCCTTTCCCGGAACGTTTTTCAAGGCAAATTATCAGCATATTCAATTTAGAAAAAAACAAAACAAAACAAAACAAAACAAAAACAAAACAAAATACTAACAAAGAAAGTATGATACCAAAAAAAGAAAAAAAAAACTAGCAAAAAAAAAAAAAACACTTCTTTTTCGCCCTTCACTCCCTTTTTCGAAGAGTATCAAATTCCGTCCGAAATTTCCTTTTCCTGGGGAATATTCTGTGGTATTTCGAAATTTTAGTACCGTGTGCAACGATGTGCGGATCCAGAATCGTGTCGTGTGCAAAAATAGCGGGGCGGCCTCACGTGTCTATTTTTTTTTTTTTTTTTTTTTTTTAATTATTAATTTTTATCTAATGTTTTTGGGGGATTCTAATTATGATTATTTATTTATTTATAAATATATTTTTTTAAGGTGTGTATTTCATTTTCCTTTTTAATTTTTTTTTAGGTTCAGCATTCTGTCAGAGGGTTTTAGGAAAAAGCAAAAGGGGTTGAAAAATGGCGTTTTGGGAATTTTTAGCCTCGTATTTGGCGTTTTATACACAGGCAAACCCACACACACCAAAACACCACACACACCCCACACACCCACCCCCACGCACACACACACACACACAACACACACACACACACAAAAAACACACACACACACCCACACAAACGCACACCCACAAAGCCACACACCACACACACACAACACACACAAACACGGGACAAACACCGCACACACACAAAAACACACACGCACACACACACAGCACCCACCACAAAGCCCTAAACCCCTAACCGTGTGGGGATCAAATTAAAGGTCCTCAAATTTCAAGAAGCGGGCCGGGGAAAACTCTTCAGCTGTCTGTAATCAGCAGCCAACAGCCTCCTCTTCTGCAGGGTTAAAGAAGGAGAAAAGAAGGAAGGAGGGAGGAAGGAGGGAAAGAAAGAATAACTGATGATAAATGCGGATACTGATTTGGCATTGTGGGTAAAACACAACAATAAATCTGTAATAATATCTGTATTACTCTGTTTTTTTGTGTGTTTATATATATATATATATATATATAATAATATATATATATTATATAAATATATATATTTTATATAAAATTATTAATAAAAATATATATATATATATATATATATATATATATATAAAAATATATTATATATATTATGTGTGTGTGTGTGTGTGTGTGTGTGTTTGTGGTGTGTGTGTGTGGGTGGGGTGTGTGTGGGGTTTTTTATATTATTTATTATATATTATATATATATATATAAAATTATATATTATATATATATATATAAATTGCGTGTGTTTTATAAAAAAAAATTTCAAAAAATTTCCTCTTTCCCCCAAACCCTCAAATTATCTAAAATAAATAAATAAACAAATAAATAAAATATCGAAATCGGTCCCTCACCCAGTCCAGAGTGAAAGGAATTGGCAAAATAGTTTAGTTAGCATAATGAGGCTGTTATAGCGAGGGGAATCCCCATCTGTGTGTTGATTAGGGGAAACCGAGGGGAGGGAGGCAAGAGGGAGGGAAGGGGAGGGGGGAGGGATAAGGGTGAGGGGAAAGGGTGAGGAAAAGCATTAAGGGAAGAGGGAGGGATATGTAAGTTAAGAGGGGAGGGGGAAGAGGATGAGGAAAGGAGGAGGAGGTGGGGGAAGAGGGGAGGAAATGGGAGGAAGGAAAAGGAGGAAGAGGGAAGAAGGGGAGGAGGGATAAGGAAACAAGGAAGAGGAGGGAGAAGAGGGGAGGAAAAATGAGAAAAGAAAGAATGGGAAGGTGGAAAAAGAGAGGAGGAAATGAAGGAATAGAGAGGAGAAGGGAATAGGAGAAGATATGAAACAGAGAGAAGATATGAAAAGGAAAATAAACGAGAGAGAGGAAGAAGAATGAAGGGAGAAAGCAAAGAGAGAAGGGAAAGGAAAAACAAGAGAGAAGGCGAATATCAAACAAGGCAAAACGGATAACAGAACAAAAAAAGAGAGAAGGATAAAAGAGGGGAACCAACAGACATCAAAAGAACTGACAGACAGAGAGCAACTGAGGTTAACCGCACACACGAAAAGACCAGGAAAATATGAGAGTTACATAACGGCCTTAACGAAAGAGGAACATAAAAAGGCCAATAACCACCTTAACCGACAGAGGCCGTACAAGGGAACGGACCAAAATGCGACCTGGAATTAAGGAAAGACGAATTTGTTAGCCAATACGATACCCGGATCTTCAAATGACGGGATAGATTACGTGGACGAAGATATTGAGGTAAATTACAGGGAATGAGAGAGAGAGAGAGAGAGAGAGAGAGAGAGAGAGAGAGAGAGAGAGAGAGAGAGAGAGAGAGAGAGAGAGAGAGAGAGAGAGAGAGAGAGAGAGTAGGAGAGAAAGAGAGAGAGAGTATGGCATATACATAAGCCTATTTCTGTTACCAATTTAGAACCATCAACTCAGCGAGGTCGTAGATGACAATTATATCTGGCCTCGCCTGACCCGACAGTTCGTGGCCAGCGCCCGACGTGGTAAGGACGGCCTAGCCATCCCCTTCAGGCGGCCTCTCCTCGCCTCAGGCCTGACACGTGACACCGCGCGAACCGCTTTACCCTTAGACACCATCTCGTGTGTTCCCATACTGTGTGGTACTTTTAGCAATAAAGAGTTTCTCCGTTTTACCAGTATCACTACCCCTGCAAGCCATTGTACTAAGACTCATAGCCTTTTACAGAGAGAGAGAGAGAGAGAGAGGAAAGAAAATATACAGAGAGAGGGTTATGCCTTTATAAAAAAAAGGATAAAGAAGAAAGATGAAAAAATAGTTGAAAAGAAAAGCTGCGGCAACAACAACAAAAAGAGAATCAGGATTAAGGTAGGATAAAAGTGTGGTTGGAAAAATTGGCGGGAAAAAAGTACGGTACAAAAAAATGGGAGTCAGACGCAAAAAGCTCGCTGCAAAAGAAGGATTCACGAAGGAAAAAAATCGGTACCAAAAACAAAATATTAAAAAGTTTCATAAAAGAAAATAAAGAGAGTGAGAGTGAGAGTGAGTGAGAGAGAGAAGAGAGAGAGAGAGAGAGAGAGAGAGAGAGAGAGAGAGAGAGAGAGAGAGAGAGAGAGAGAGAGAGAGAGTGAGAGAGAGAGAGAGAAAAATCTTAAAAATTACAGATAAATACACGTCTCATCTGGAGTTAAAGAGAGGCAACTACGAGCATTACCCTGGTCTATCCTCTACATTTCTCTATTTCTTTCTTTACTGAAACATTATATTTTTCCTTGATACTTACCCTTTTCTTCATTATTCAGAAATTGTCTTTCATAGTAAATATAAAATGGAAACGTTTAATTGTTAAATTTGTAAAACCTTTCACGGTGTTTTAGAGCTTTGTAAAGTCTCATGTAAACTTTATTTCATTCGTTAAAACGAAAGAGCTTTGCGGCAAAAAAGTTTCCATGCAATGAATATCTAACTTATAAAACGTACTGTATTTCTGAATCAGTTCATGCCATATGTGGGTTAATAAAACGGGATTTTCCTGTGTAATTTCGCAGTTTCTTTGCGATCAGCATGATTCTATATATATATACAGTTTCTTTGCG
>NC_051387.1:48704105-48706605 GCF_015228065.2 Penaeus monodon
TTAGAAAAAAATTAGACTTTATAAAACTTCCCCGAATGGGTAAAGAGTATTAAAAATTTTAAATATTAACAGATACGAAAACGGAGACTATATAACGCCCAAAAATAGAGTTAAAACATGTTTTAAAAAATACCCCCCCCTTTTTTTTTTTCTTTTTTAAATTTTTCTCTATTCCTTTTTCGTAACAGGTGAGTGGGGCAAAAAAAGGGTTTCTAAATACACAAGGTTTCCCGGGGTTTTGGGTTTCAACACAGAAAAGGGCGGACAAGGAACTAAGAAGGCGAGGGGAAAAAAATTTTGGATAAAAAAAGGGGGAGAGGGGGGAAAGGGAAAAAAAGTGGAAATGAAAAAGGGAATAAAGATAAAGGAGGGGAGGGGGAAAAAAGAGATAAATAGTGGAAATGAGAGTATGAAGGGTGGGGAGAAGAGAGATGAAGGGGGAAAGGTGAGACAGAAAAAAAGGGAAAAGTGAAAAAATAGAGAGGAAATTAGGGAGAGGGAAAATAAGGGGAAAACAAAAAGAGTTTTTGATAAAAAAAGAGGAGAGAGAAAGAGTTGGTGAGCAAGAATAAGTTAGAAAAGGGAAGAGAGAGTTTAGACATTGACAAAAAATTTTAAAAAGAAAAAGTGAGATGAAAAGGATAAATCAAAAAAAAAGAAGAAAAAAAAAAAGTTTAAATTTTGGAAAAAAGGGAAAAAATAAGAAAGAAAAAAAGATAAATTTAAAAAGAAAAAGGGGAAAAAGAAAGATAAAAGAACAAAAAAACGTCAGGGAAAGGAGAAAAAGACAAAAAAAAGAAGGAATAAAAGAAAAACAAGAAATTAAAAAAAACCGGGAATAGGCAAAGAAAAGAAAAAATACGATAACTTTAAACATTTGGAAAAAAGGAAAAATTAAAGAGGAAAAAAAGAGAAAAAGAGGAAAAAAAAAAGGAAGGGAAAAGGCAAAAGGGAATGCAAAAAGAAAAGGGGGAAGCAAAGGTGGGGAAGACTAAAAGAGAGAGAGAGGGGACGGGGGAGAGAGAGAGAGAGGACGAGCAGAGAGAGAGAGAGAGTGAGAGGTGAGAGAGAGAAGAGAGGACGGGGCCCGGGAAAATTTGTGAAAAAGAAAAAGACAGGTAAAAAAAAAATGAAAGAAAAAAGAGGGACAAAAAAAAGGGAGAAAAAGAAAAACAGAGAAAAAGAGAAAAGAAAAAAAAAAAAAAAAAAAAAAAAAAAAAAAAAAAAAAAAAAAAAAAAAATATATTTTATATATATAAAAGGATATATATAATATATTTTATATATTTAATACTTTTAAAATAAACAGATAAAATATACACACACATTTATACCCCACACACCACACACATATATAAACATATATATATACAAAATATATATATTATATATATATATATATAATATATATATATATATATATAATTATATTATAAAATAATATATTATTTTTTTATGTATGTATTTTAATAGTGTGTGTGATATTATATATAATATATATATATATATATATATATATATATAATATATATATATTATAATATTTAGGTATGTATATATGTGTGGGTGTTATATATATAAAATATATTAAAATATCATATTAATATATATATATATATATTATATATATTAATATATATTTTATATCAATATATAAAACTGGGAGACGGGAACAACCCCAAAACCGAAGTACAACAGCAACCGGGGAAACAGACAATTTACATGCAAGCTTAAACCGCGCATCGCCGCCGACCCCCCTAAAAGCCCAAATTTTTAGGCCCCGGGGGGGAAAATGCGGGCTTTTTTTATTTTAATTTTAGGTCTCGAGTTTTTTTTTAAATTTTTTAAAGGTTTAAAATGTTTTTTTTTTTCTATATTTGTTTTTAGAATTATTTTTTAAATTTTTAGGATTGCTTTTTTTTAAAATTTCTGTTATCTTTGTTTTCCCTCCGGGGATCAGCACCGTTAACATCCCTTAATATCATCTTCTCTTCAGCATCCTAACATCCTTCATCCACCATTTTATCCCCCATCCCCTCATCATCATCAGCAAAATTAATTTATCCCATCACCAAAATATTTTCTTCATCCCCTTTTCATCGTCATTATACCATAGTCATCATCACCCCATAACATTCCCCCATCATTACTCATAAAAGGAAAAACGACATATAATTCTATAAAATTTAACTGAAATTTCAATTTTCCAAACTTTCATTTGCATTCCCCCGCCATTGCTCAATTTCCCAGGAAACGCGCGAAAAAAAAAAAATAACCCCCCAAAAAATTTACAAAATACTTAAAAATTCTCTCGCAGATTCCCAAATGCAGCGATTTTTGGGCCCCAAAAAGCTGAAAAAATAAAATAAAGTTTTTCGTTAGTTTGCAAGTACTGCCCCGGTTTCGCTTTTCCCAAAAACGGGTGACTAGCAAATGCATTGTATATTTTAAAATATTTTTGTACTTCCCAGGTTTAAAAAATAAATTTATCATAGTGTAG
>NC_051387.1:48711605-48719105 GCF_015228065.2 Penaeus monodon
TTTGTAATTTTCAAAGTTTGATGTTCCCCTCGCTGACTAGAACGATCACAGCTCCGTTGCATTATGCTGAGGAACCCTGCAATATACTGTAATGCTTGCAAGTCGTCGGTCCGAGAAGAATTTCTGCTTTAGGGCGAATCGAACGGAGGGACAAGCATGTATGTAAAATTTATGTGCATGTTGTTGCTTGGATAAAGGCTGGGTCGGTTTATATTCACGTTTCAGTTATATTTGTATGTGTGTATGTGTCTTTTTTTCTATGTTAATCCTTCTCATTTTTTTATTTGTTGTTTTTGTCTCCTCTCTTCCTTACTCCTATTCGCTCTCCTTCTCTCTTTTCCTCCCTCTTTCACTCTTTCTCCTCCTCTTTGTCTCCCTGCGTTCCTTCCCTTTCGTTCTTTTGCTCTTTCTCCTTTCTTCGTCTCTCCTCATTATCTCTTACGTCCCCCCTCCCCCCTCTTTCTCTTCCACCCTTCTCTCTTTCTTTTCCTGTCTCTTTGACTACCATTATCACTCTTTTCTCTGCCTCTCACCGACCCTATCATTTAAAAGGAATAAAAAGAAAATGAAATAAGACGAGGGAATCCTAGAATATTACGAATTATCATGATAATAAAGAGAATCAGAACAAAAAATAATGAGATAATCCGAGCTGGCAATTAGAAGTTGTAAGATGTATGATAATATAAATAAACGATAAATAAATAAATAAATAAATAAACAAATAAACAAATGATGGATATGATAATGATGTTAGTCAAAGAGTAACTTTGATTGTGATAAAATAAGTAATGACAGGATATTCATACGAACATAAATGTGGAAAAAATCGAATAGTTTATAATTGTTTTATTGTTAGCAACATATTATGACAAAAGAAGTAAAAGGATGAAATATAGTAACGTATGACAAAGTAAAAGTTTTCCTTTTTATTCTTGAAGATTTGCCTTTTTAGGTAAGTTTATTAGGATCAATTTATGCCACGTTTCTTTAGAATATTTAAAATGTTTTGTTAAATATTTTCATAATTATGCAAATCTGTGAGAAACACTTACAAAAAAAAAAAGGAGAAGACTATGATAAGAAACAATAACAGGCATAGATGTAAATATTAGATATATGTTAAATTTCGTTATAGCTAATGTTACGTGGAATTTAAAAGTAGATTTTAACACAGGGTGCTTAAATGTAATAATGACTGACAGGTGAATATTTAAATGCTAATGACATGGCATAAAAGTATGACAAAATAATTTTCTCTGAGAATAGCATAATAACATTACTATAACGATGAAACAACGAAACACATTTTTAGGGTTCAGCTTCCTAAATATTTGACTTGATATTTATAAAGGTCGAACTGCGGAGACCAAACAAGGAGTTTGTCATTAGGTTTCAAATGTGCACATGGACACACACACACACACACACACACACACACGTGTACCCCCCCCCCCCCCCACACACACACACACACGTGCACACCACACCTTCCTGGAGCAACGGCAAGGGGCAATCACACCTGAGCCTTTAGCTAATTGAACAATGCATTAATGATATTGAACACCTGCCAGTCATGTTCAATTGCAACGCGTTATTTCAGAATCTCAAGTGACTCTTCTGCAGTGATATTGCGTAGTGCATGCAATATCAAGTTTCTTTTTTTCTCTCTCTCTTTTTCTGTTGTGTTTCTAATTCCTTTCTTCCCCTATTTGTCGTTTTATTTACCCATTTTTCTCTCTTTTCTTTTCTGTCCTTCTCTCTCTCTATCTCTCTCTTTCTTTTTACCTCTCTCTTCTCTCTCTCTCTCCTCTCTCTCTCTCTCTCTCTCTCTTCTCTCTCTCTCTCTTCTCTCTCTCTCTCTCTCTCTCTCTCTCACTCTCTCTCTATCTTTCTCTCCTCTCTTTGCTGCTCTTGCTTTCTTTCTCCTCTCCCTCTCTTTCTTTGCTTCTATTTTTCTGTTTCTATACACAACTCTATCTCTTTTTTTCTCTTATCCTGTCTTACTCTCTCTCTCTTTCATGATGATGATAATACTAATATTGATGATAACAATGATAATAATAATAATAATAATAACAATAATTATGATAATAATTATAGTTGTATAGTGACAAGAATAATGAAGACAGTAATAATAATGACAATAACAGCAATAATAATAATAATGATAATAATAATAATGATAATAATAATAATAATAATAATAATAATAATAATAATAATAATAATGATAATAATAATAATAATAACTATTATTATTAATATTCATGATAATGGCGGTGATAATAATAATGGCGATGATGATGATGATGATAACAATAATGATTATAGTAATAATAATATGAAAAAAAAAAAATGATAATAATAATAACAATAATAGTAATAATACTATAAATAAAAAGAATGTAATAATGTTGGCAGTAATGATAATAAAGGTGATAAAAGTAATAATAATAATGATAGTAATAACAGCAAAAATGATAACAGTAACTACGGTCATAAGCATATCGATGATGATAAAACAAACACTTATATAAACTTTGTTGTTAAATAAGATATATAAAAAATGTCAAGAAAATTTGTCACTCATATTTCAATGTTCGAAATGAAAGGCATAAGAAAGCATATTAAAATTCCACCTCTAAATGTTTTTAATCTAATGTTAATCCACTTAGCTATACTTCTAACGGCTTACACTTGCTAAAGGATGTATATTCTAAAATCATAGTGATAAAGATAAGCAAAGTAAATATATATAAACACGTGTGAATGTATAATATATATTTTTTCCTCTTTTTTTCCTTTTCCCGTTCCTTAACTTTATTCAAGTTGATTGGCATTTAACTTAAATGTTTGAAGAACAAGACGTTCCTTATATTTTTATTTACTCTTCCTTGTTCAGTCAAGAAGGAACTGTGTAATATTTGTCTTATTTCATGTAATTCTTATAAAACATCGATAAGCGCACTACTTTTATGACCGTTAGTTAATTAAGTCTTAATTAAGTATAAGTTGTTACCAGCGCATAAATTGTGGTAGCAGTAATAACAGACAATGATATCACGTCATTCTGTGGTATTAGCCTCCGCGATAGTACAGTGGTAACGTGTCGGCCTCTCATCCGAGGGGTCGGCAGTTCGCGCCCCGCTCAGGCGCGAAAAGTTGCAACTGTCGCCTGTAGGTTACTGCTGTGGCCGGGCACCACGGCGGGCATGGACTAGGTTCAGCCGAGTCAGCAGCAGTCGACACAGGCCGGGCTCCCCTCATGGCATAGCCCGGGCGAGGTAACGCTTCGCATATCGGACTTATCCTTATCCCGTGGTATTTTATTAATTAATTGATTTATTTATTATATTCTTCAGGTATATATAATTTTGATAGAGTGAACCTTTTGGTGGGAAATTATCATATAAAGTTTTCCTGCTTTTTTTTTTTTTTTTAGGTCTTAGCAAGAGAGTATCATCAGTTAAAAAAAAGAAAGAACGAAAACATTGGCCACAATTTAAGTCTAATTTAAGTATAAATTGTTACCAGTGCGTAAATTATGGCAGAAATAATATTAGACAATGCTATCACATGTTATTCTGTGATATTTTATTAAAAAAAAAGTCTTCAAGTATATATTATTTTGAAAGTGAACCTTTTGGTGAGAAATTATCATGTAAAGTTTTCCCACTTTTTTTTTTTTTGTCTTGGCGGGGGAATATCACTGGCGTCAATTTATATATCTTTTGATTATAGATATCACACAGATGCTTCATGAACAAATAAACACATATGGAAAGATTTTTTTTTTTCATTATCGACGAGCGAACAATAAAGTCAAAAAAGGTAATCATTATGTAAATAATATGCAAAAAACGAATTTAGGCAACAGACGGTGATAACATATATTTATTTATTAAATTATATTTAATTTTGTTTTATTTGATTTTTATCTATGCTTTTTAAGTGTATTTCATGGAAGCATTATAGCTAAGCAGTATAGCAAATAATGTATTAACATTGGAACATCTGTCTCATAATATACTTTGTTATATTTAATTTTAGACATTGAAATATAAGTGTTAAGATTTGCTTGGATTTTCTAAAACACCTATACTACTTTACGTGAATGCACTACATTATCACCAGACAAAATCCCAGCTCGATAACACTAGAATGTCCACGAGTTGTACATATGGAAAAAAAAAATCATAAAAGGGATACCGTAAATAACTCTCAGTATAAAGACACGTACGCCTTTAATCTCCCTATCTATCTACCCGCCAATCTATCTATTTCTCCCTCTCGATCCCTCCGTCTGTCTATATACATTTTAAAAAGTTATTACAGTGTCGTGGGTGAAGCGTGCTCTATCTCACCAAGGGCTCATGCAGTCTCTTCTGTCGGCGAGTACTCCCTCTTTTCTCACCCTCCTCCTTTCTCCCTTTCCTCTTCTCATTTCTCGCTCAAGTTCAGTTTTGCTTACCCGCCTACATCAAAAAAAGTGTGTATATATATATATATATATATATATATATATATATATATATATATATATATATATATATATATATATATATATATATATATGTGTGTGTGTGTGTGTGTGTGTGTGTGTGTGTGTGTGTGTGTGTGTGTGTGTGTGTGTGTGTGTGTGTGTGTGTGTGTGTGCGTGTGAATGTATGTTTGTATATGTGTGTGTATATCTATATGTATGTTTTTATGTATATCTATATACACATACATACATGTGCATGTACAGACACACACACACATATGTGTATAAATGTATATGTATATATACATACATACATACATACACACATATATATATATATATATATATATATATATATATATATATATATATATATATATATATATAAAAATCTTTCTGGCTGACTTAGATTTAGACATAGGGCACCGCATAACCGATATTTCAAATCTCCTGATAGCTGATGATTTTCTATTTTCTATTTTCTTTCTGTGGTTTGACCTGCTCTGGCAATGTGGGTCGTATAATTCTCTTTTTTTTCAATGTAGCTCTTTGTATGGCTTACCATAATGATAATAATAATAATGGCCCTCACACACACACACATATAGACCACATGTAATAAATCAATATGTAAATACATATGTATGTATCTGTATACATACAACCATTAATGGGATTAAATGTATACTGGGATTAAATGCATACTGTTGAAATGACCTTTCTATGAGTTTGGGAACCACTCATTAACCTTTTCTTCCGTGTTATAGAGCCTTTGCGAATCCTCCCTTCTTCCGTGGCCAGAGAAACTGACCTTCATGCAAATACCACACCGCATTGCAGGGATCAACGTGGCCTCTCTTTCTCCCATTCGCTTTATCTTTTTTCTCTCTTTCTCTTGGATTGTTCGCGCGAAAGCATACATACACGCATGCATGTATATATATAAACAACACGTGCATGCCCGTGTCTCCGTGTATGTGTGTGAGTGTGAGTGTGTGTGTGTGTGTGTGTGTGTGTGTGTGTGTGTGTGTGTGTGTGTGTGTGTGTGTGTGTGTGTGTGTGTGTGTGTGTGTGTGTGTGTGTGCGTGTGTTTATGTGTGTGTGTGTGTGTGTGTGTGTGTGTGTGTGTGTGTGTGTGTGTGTGTGTGTGTGTGTGTGTGTTTTAAGTTCTCATAAAGGATTCATGAAACTTACAAGAGATGATAAAAAACACAACAAGTACAAAGAATCCTATGGGTATGAAGTTTCTCCGAAAAAAAATCTTATTCTCAACCTCACGAAAACATGACCCTAAGAGAATCCATCAGAATCTCATAAAAAAAACCAACGAGAGATTGTAATGCGTACGTAATGTCAAAGAATACGATAAAAAATGAGTACACAGCGTGATTTACTCTTCAATGTTTTTATTTACGCCTCGTTTGTCCCCATTTGTACCATCGCCATAATACGAGAATCAGACTTCTAACGTTTGGTTCACTTCTGACGCTTGTCTCACTTCTAACGTTTGGTTCACATTGAACGTTTGTTCGTTTCTAACGCTTGGTTCATTTCGCCAGGGCGGAACAACACAGTTGCTCCTTTTTTACACAGATGATTAACTTGTGGAATCATGTACAACATACAGAACTTATCAGATTATCCGTTTCAAGGTGAAAGTCAATAACAGGTTTCACTCTCGTTAATCTTAGGTTGTTACGATATTTATTTGTCCTTTTCACTATCGCTGGACTATAATTGAAACAAATGTAAAACGCCTAACTTCACCATGAATAAAATATGTGTGTGTGTGTGTGTGTGTGTGTGTGTGTGTGTGTGTGTGTGTGTGTGTGTGTGTGTGTGTGTGTGTGTGTGTGTGTGTGTGTGTATGTGTGTGCATGTACGTGTGTGTGTTGTATGTGTGTGTGTGTGTGTGTGTGGTGTGAGAGAGAGAGAGAGAGAGAGAGAGAGAGAGAGAGAGAGAGAGAGAGAGAGAGAGAGAGAGAGAGAGAGAGAGAGAGAGAGAGAGAGAGTCTGCCTCTGACAGCAAGAACTGCCTGATCCTTAAATCCACAAGCTACATCATTATTTGTTATACTGTCATGGTCACGAAATGGTCACCTAAACGTCTTTCACACTGCCGTCCGCTCAAAGGTGAGTGGAAAAGAAGTACCATAGTAAGATATACAGTGTGTACACAGTGATGGGGAAACCTTGTCAGAGGAGCATGGAAAATAAATTCGTTTGTTTAATCGTGTTGCGGAAAGTAATATAAACACGAATGTATCAGACGTTCTGATAATCATTTTCACTTTTGCGAGAAATAAATGTAGCTTCAAAACTGGCATAGTAACGAAAAACAACAAATTTCCTTATTGTGACCATTAGTGCTATTTATATTTTTGTTATATTGATCATTACAATAATCAGGGAAGCAGAGTATTAAAGGCAGTGTCTCAATTTTCATTACCGGTATCTTTATTATAGAAATGCCATGAAAGTAACCCGAGTATCTTAAAATCTGTATAGCCAATACCATTATGATATTGTTATTGATTCTGTTGCTGTAATCATGGATGTAGCTAATAATACTTTCTAGTATTTTTTACCACTATTTTATTATCATTTTATTCATGGTGCTTGTTGATTTTGTCATCGATTTACATAATGATAACGTAAATTAAACAAGATACTGGTGATAATGTACCAAAATTCTAAATACATTTTTTCTATAAATTGTTTACTGCATAATGGTTTGGTAATATTGACAATAATATAAAATATCGATTTAGATCTTTTTTATATGTAAAAGAATTTTAGGTTCAAAACCCATGAAGTTATCAGTGAATTGAAATATATATACTTATGGCAACTACCATTAACATGATACTATTCAAAAAAATTTTGAACATTAGTGTAATAGAATAATAATGTACCTCATTAATAAATAACTAAATGCAATTATAAACACAAAGGGGTAGTGAGGCGAAACCATTACCAACTTACAGGTGTACTGGAATGACAAGTGTCTTTGT
>NC_051387.1:48721605-48724105 GCF_015228065.2 Penaeus monodon
ATAAGAATATCATAAATGTTTTACAAAACTGTCAATACATTTGAATAGACTAATGGAGTTTCATTGACAATTACTGTAGATTGTTTTTATCCTTCACTGGAACACAGAAAAAGAGAGATAGATATATTTATTGCAACTTTCAGCTGAATTCTATAAGCCATAGGTATCAAATATTTGTAATATGATATAGCGGCAATGATAAATAATAATCCACAGTATTTAACCGATTTCGATTATATCTTCATCAGAAATAAATACGTACACTTATTTCTGACGACCGAAACCGGTCAAATACACCTTTTAAATGATCAAGAAAAAACATTTACCTTCAAACTATATGAATACTAGGAAACTTAAAAAGTATTATTTGATTTCAATTTCGTTATGTCATTTAGTATAATACTGTGTTTATACCAGAGATAGGAAGCTATGGACAACCACAAACACCTACGTCCTGACTGGACACGGCACTTACAGAGAGACTGTGTTTATGTTTATTATGATATGATTGTTATTACTATTATTGTTAATGCTAATAATAATAACATTGATAATGATATGAATATGACAACGATTACAATGATAATAGAAATCATCATCATCATCTTATCATCATCATCATCATCATCATCATCATTATATTATTATTATTATTACTATTATTATTATTACTATTATTATTATTGTTATTATTATTACTATTATATTATTATTATTATTACTATTATCATCATTATTACTTTTATTATTTTAATAATAATGATAGTAATAAAGATAATAATAACATAGATTATTATTATTATTATTATTATCATTATTATTATTGTTGTTGTTGTTGTTGCTATAATAATAATAATAATAATAATAATATTATTATTGTTGTTGTTATTATCAGTAGTAGTGGTAATAGTAGTAGTAATAATAGTAGTAGTAGTAGCAGTGCCGGCTTTAAGGGAGGGCGAGAGGGGCAATTGCCCCGGGCCCCGCGCTTTTGGGGGCCCCGCGCTCGTCCCTGTTGAATGATCAGAATGCATGTTTGCTTTAGAAAACTGACTAAATGATTCCTACCATAAAAGTAGAAAAAAGCATTTATGTTATGTCTTATTTCTTCAATTTCATATATGCTTTGAACATTTGTGAGACTTTTTGCTTCTACAAATTCGAATCTCTAGCTTGGTGCTTGAGGCCCCCGGACTTTAAGAATTTAGATGTTTCAGACCCAAAGCGGCCATTTCCTTATATATAGAGAGTTTAAATGCGAAAACAAAATGTGATAAAATCACATGTTTTATGATATGTATGATAAAGTTTCATATATGGCATGTACAATAGGTACGAATGTAAATGCACTCTCTCCCCACGAAAGTGTCACTATAGTGGGGCCCGGATGACTTCATATAGATGGGGCCCACGCAGACGAACCTTGAATGTATCGCCATACGGTCCCAAAGTTTGAACGATTTCATTGAATGAAGCCCTCAACACGGATAAGCTTTACAACATTTTATTAATCAACAATTTTAATATTTGAGCTATAGTAGTCTCTCTCTACGCATTGCGAGTGAGCTTTACTTTTATGATTTTTCATCTTCACGGACATGTAAAATAATGGCGAATATATTTTCAGTTGAAGTTTTTTCTTTAGTTGTAATGACATTTTGATACCGTTGTCGACTACTTTATATTGATCAATGACTTACGTAAGAGGAAAGCTTGAAAAATCATTTATAATTTTGTGAGCTATAGTATAGTCTCTCCCTCTGTATATATATGCACTGCGAGCGAGCATAACTTTTATAATTTTTGTCCTCATGGACATTATAGTAAAATATATTTTCAGTTTTTCAGTTTTTTTCTTTAGTAATAATGGTATTTTATTGAAAAATAATTTTGTAAGCTGTAGTGATATCTACGCATTGCGAGTGCGTATGATTTTTGTAAAGTTATCGTAAATATATTTTCCGTGGAAGTAAAATATCGTTTCTTTAGTCAATCTCTTAATAACATAATTTTGCCCTGCAGGGACCCCGCGCCCAAATTTTGCCCTGGGCCCCGCAACAGCTAAGGCCGGCCCTGAGTAATAGTAGTATATAATAGTAGTAGTAGAGTAGTGTATTAGTATCGTCAATTAAGTTATCAGTCAAATGGAATATAGTAAATTAGGAAGACTTATAGTTACTTATTAAAGACCTAAAATTTGTATTCTTATTGAAAAATCTATACTATCTATTAAAAAAAAAAAAAAAAAAAAAAAAAAAAAAAAATATATATATATATATATTTATAATATAATATATATATTATATATGTTAATATATATATATATATATATATATATATATATATATATTATATATATGCAATTATAGTGTTGAGTACTTACTTGAAATGATGTTATATGTTAAGTGTGATACTTAGATATATAATATATAATATATAATATTATTATATTATGATATATAATTATTCGTTATAGTGTCGCTCCCAGTCTTTATAGGTT
>NC_051387.1:48731605-48736605 GCF_015228065.2 Penaeus monodon
TGAAGTCATTTTCGTTTTTGATGACATATGGCAACTTCCATGTTCACTTCCACTCTAGTCTTTTTTCTAAGAATGCATTCATGATAATCGACTAGCATTTGCCCCCTCTCATTCCTGGTGCCTATTCCGTGATTCCCTACTACGATTTCTCCTTCTGTCTTTTTACCTATTTTGGCATTAAAATCTCCAATAATTGTTGTGAAACGGGTTTTTACTCTCTCGCTGGCCAAATAAACATCTTCATAGAAGCTCTCTAATTCTTCATCACTGTGGCTGCAGGTTGAAGCATAGTCTTGAACAATCTTCAAGTTGTAACCGTTGTTTAGTTTTATTGTTACTGAAGCCACTCTTTCGCTTATACTACAAAAATCCACGATATTCTAATTTAAACGTTTGTGAACTACGAAACTTACCCCTAATTCCTGCTTGCTACCCTGGGCACATGTCCATCATTTAGTATCTTTTGTTCTTCGCCTAGTCTTCTAACCTCACAGAGTCCTACAACATCCCATTTAATGAAAGATATTTTCTAGTAATGCTAGTAAGTCGGATTCAGTTCTCATTGCCTTATATTATAGTGCAAAGGCATCAAATTGGGGCGGCTTGTTTTAAACCCGGTAATTCTAGACCCTCTGTCGGACGATCTGATCGCCACCGTAACCAGGGGCTCTCCTTCACCCCCCGGGGAATGAGGGCCGTTGCTCTGTTTGCAGTCATGTTTTTGATTGAGAGGTGGACAGCCGAGTTACCCCTCAACTGGCTTAGGTTTATCTTGGTGGGAGGGGAGTACTTTAGCCGGGATGCCACTGATAAGACGCTCCAGCAAGGTTGGCCCTGTCTAGTGTGGACTTACGAGCAGCAACACACGGGCCTACTCACTACACCAGGGTATATTCCCGTGAGCATAGGCTTGAGTGTATATCTCTCTATAATATGTATACATATACATATAGAGAATGGGGAAAGGAGAAGGAAGAGAAGGAGGAGGAGGAGGAAGAGAATGGGGGAAGGAGGATGTATATATATGTATATATATATATATATGTAAAATATATGTAATATTATTGTGTAGTGTGTGTGTGTCTGTGTGTTGTGGGGTGTGTGTGTTGGGATGTGTGTGTTGTGTGTGTGTTTGTGTGTATATATATATAATATAATATAAATAGATATATATATATATATAGATTAAAATGTATGTAATATATATATATATATATGATATATTATATAATATATATATATATATTAATATAATTTTAAATATATATATATAAAAAATATATATTTATATATAATATATATATATATATAAATAATATATATAATATATATATATATATATATATATATATTATATATTATATATATATATATATATATATACTATATAATATTACTAATTTTATATATATATTTTATATAAAAAGAAAAGAAATTAAAATAAAAAAATAAAAAAAAAAAAGATGAAGAGAGAGAGAGAAGAGAGAGAGAGAGAGAAGGGAGAGGAGGGAGAGAAAGAAGGGAGAGGGAGAGAGAGAGAGAAAAGAGAAGAGAGAGGAGAAACGAGAGAGAGAAGACAGAGAGAAGAGAGAGAAGAGAGAGAAGGAGAGAGAAGAGAAGAGAAGGAAAAGAGAAAGAGGGAAGAGAGAAGGGGAGGAGAAGGAAGAGAGAGGGGGGAGAGAGAGAGGGGGGAGGAGAGGGAGAGGAGAGGAGAGAAGAGAGGGAAGAGGAGAGAGAAAGGAGAGGAAGAGAGGGAAAAGGGAAAGGGGGAAAAGAAGAAGGGGGGAGGAGAAAGGAGAGAGAGAAAAAAGAGAAGAAGGGGAAGAAAGGGAAAAAAAAAGGGGAGAGGGAGAGAGGAGAGAGAGAGGAGAGGGGAGAGAGAGAGAGAGGGGAGAGAGGAAAAAGAGGGGGAGGAGAAAGAAGGGGGAGAGAGGGAAAGAAGGAAAGGAGAAAGTGGAAAAGAAAAAAGGGGGGAGGAGAGGGGAAAAGAGAGGGAAAAGAGAGAGGGAAGAGAAGGGGAGAGAAGAGAGAAGAGGGTGAGGGAGAGAGAGAGAGGAGAAGAGAGAGGAGAGAGAGAGGAGAAGAGAGAGGAGAGAAAAAGAAGGGGAGAGGAAAGGGAAAGGGGAGAAAGGGGGGGAGAGAGAGAGGAGGAAAAGGAGAGAGGGAAAAAGAAGAAGAAGGGAAAAAAAGAGAAAAGAGGAGAGAGAGAGGAGAGAGAAGGGAAAAGAGGGGAGAAGGGGAAAGGGAAAGGGGGGAGAAGGGAGAGGGAGAGAGAGGAAAGAGAAGAGGGGGGGGGGGGAGAGAAGAAAAAGGGAGAGAAGAAGAGGAGAGAGAAGATGAAAAAGAGAGAGAGAGAGAGAGAGGAGAGAGAGAAAAGAAGGAAGAGAGAGAGAGAGAAGAGGAAAAAGAGAGAGAAAAGGAAGAGGGAAAAGAAAGAAGGGGGGAAGAGGAGAGAGAGGAGAGAGGGAGAGAAAAGGGGAGGGGAGAGAGGAAGAGGGGAGAGAGAAGAGAGAGAGGAGAGAGAGAGGGGGAGGAGAGGGGAAGAGAGAGGGGAGAGAGAGAGAGAGAGAAAAGAGAAGAAGAAGAGAGAGGGGAGAGAGAGAGAGAGAAAGGGGAGAGAGGGAGAGAGAAGAGGAGGGGGGAAAAAAGAGAGAGAGAAGGAGAGAGAGGGAAAAAGAGAGAGAGAGGAAGAGAGAGGAGAGGGGGAGAGGAGAGAGAAGGAGAAAAGAGAGGGAAAAAAAAAGAAAAGAGAGAGAGAGAGAGAAGGGGGAGAGAGAAGAAGAGAGAGGAAGGGGAAGAAGAAAGGGGGAGAGAGAGAGGAAAGAGAGAGAGAGAAAACGAGAGAGGAAGGGGAGAGAAGAAAGAAGGGGGAAGGGGAGGGGAGAGAGGAGGGGAAAGAGGGAAAAAGGGGAAAAAGGGGAGAGAGAGAGGAGAGGGGAAGAGAGGAGAGGAGAAAGGGGAGAGAGAGGGAGAGAGAGAGGAGAGGGGGAGGGGAAAAAGGAGGGGGAAAAGGGGGGGGGAGGAAGAGGGAGAGAGAGAGAAAGGGGGAGAGAAGAAGGGAAAAAAAGGGGGAGGAAAAGAGGGAGAAAGGGGAGAAAGAGAAAAAGAGAGAGAGAACAGAGGAAGAGAAGAAAGAAAAGGGAAAAGAGAGAAAAGGGGGGAAAAGGGGAGAAGGAAAGAGAGGAAGGGGAGAGAAGAGAGAGGAGGGAGGGGGGGAAGAGAGAGAGAGAGAGAGGAAAAAAAGGGAGAGAGAAAAGAGAAGGGGAGAGGAAAAGAGAGGAAAAAAGAGAGAGAGAAAAGGGAAAAAAAGGGAAAGAAAAAAAAAAGGGGAGAAAAAAAAAAGGAAGAAAAAGGGGAAGCAAAGGGAAGGGGAAAAGGGGAAAAAGGGAGGGAGAGGGGAAGAGAAAAAAAAAGAGGAGGGGGGGGAGGAGGGGGAGGGGAAAGGGGAAAGAAGGAGGAAAGAGGGGAGGGGAGGAGGAAGAGGAGAAGGAGGGGGAGAGGAAAAAGAAGGGGGGAAGGGGGAAAAGAAGGGGGAAGGGAAAAGGAGGGGGGGAGGAGGGGAGGAGGGGAGGGGGAGGAGGAGGAGGGAGAAGGGAAAGGGGGAGAAAAAAGGGGAAAGGGGAAAAAGGAAAAGAAAAGAAAGGGGGAAAAAGGGGAAGGAAAAGAAGAGGAAGGGAGGGGGAAGAAAAGAAAGAAAAAGGGGAAGAAAGAGAGGAGGATGGGGAGGAGGGGGAAAAGAGGAAAAGGAAAAGGGAGAGAGGGGGAAAGAGGAAAATAGAGAGAAGAGGAAGAAAAGAAAAAAGGGGGTAAAAAAACGAGGGAGAGGGGAAAAAAAAAAAAAAAAAAAAAAAAGAAAAAGGAAAAAAAAAAAAAAAAAAAAAAAAAAAAAAAAACAATGAAAACAAATGAAGCATATTTATCTATCACTTCCTTTATTTATAAAATAATTGATATATCATATGACTAACCGATTAATCTCGAGCATCATTAATCAATCATTTAATATCTAAATCTAGTGGATGAATATACAAATTCGTATATAAATCGATAGAACAAATAATTAAATAAATACATACACACCCAAGTATGAGATAAAGATATGAATAACATAAGAAAGAAAGAAGAGGAGAGAATAAGGAAACGAAAAGGAAATGAGAGAGGGGAGTTAACTGCGGAAATAGGAGGAAGTGAAGAGATAGACTAATGGCCGGAAAAAGGGGGAGAAGAGAGGCGAAGGAAGGGAGAGGGAGAAGGGAGACGAAGGAAGGGAGAGGGAGAAGGGAAGGCGAAGGAAGGGAGAGGGAGAAGGGAGGCGAAGGAAGGGAGGAGAGGAGACGAAGGAAGGGAGAGGGAGAAGGGAGACGAAGGAAGGGAGAGGGAGAAGGAAACGAAGGAAGGGAGAGGGAGAAGGGAGGCGAAGGAAGGGAGAGAGAGAAGGAAACGAAGGAAGGGAGAGGGAGAAGGGAGGCGAAGGAAGGGAGAGGGAGAAGGGAGACGAAGGAAGGGAGAGGGAGAAGGGAGACGAAGGAAGGGAGAGGGAGAAGGGAGATGAAGGAAGGGAGAGGGAGAAGGGAGACGAAGGAAGGGAGAGGGAGATGAAGGAAGGGAGAGGGAGAGGGAAGGCGAAGGAAGGAAGAGGAAAAAAGGGAGGTGAGAGACGGGTAGATAAGGAGGGCAAAGAGAGGGAAAGGGAAATGAAGGAGGATAGGAGAAGGAGGTAAAAAAGGAATGGGATATGAAGGAAGAGGGAAAGGGGAGATGAGAGATGGCAGATCAAATAAGGGAGAGGAAGAAGGCAAGAGGGGAAGAGGAGGAGAGAGAAGGCAGAGGAAGGAAGGAAGAGGAAAGATGTGAGAAGGGGAAGGAAAGAGAGGGGGAAAAGGGGAAACGAAAAAGGGAAGTGCAGAGGGACGGAGGAAGAGGAAGAAGGGCGAAAGCTGAAAAGGGGAGAAAAGAATGGGGAAGGGGGAGGGAAAAGGAGAAAGGATAGAGTCACGGAG
>NC_051387.1:48739105-48744105 GCF_015228065.2 Penaeus monodon
ATACACGTATTTTCCTGAATGCCAAAATAAATGACAAACCTTGAGTAATATATGGATAAGTATACTATAGACATTCTCTTTTTTTATCCCTCTCTCCCATTTATTCCTTTCTCCGTTTTCCGTCATGATCTCGACCAGTTTTGAGAACCCACGCCTCCGGAAGTTGTAAAGACCAATGGTGTGAAAACATCGTGATGTATTGTTTTGGATAAGGCTTAATATATATATATATATATATATATATATATATATATATATATATATATATATATATATATATATATATTTTTTTCTTCGTTTGTCCGTATTTCGTCGCATTAACTTATTAACTGACTTAAGTTCTCCTAGCCTTGGCACCTTATAATCGAAAACCTGGGTGTTTAAAAAGTTTTTTTTTTTTACCTCCCCCCACATCCAAAATCTCTAAATTCTTTAAATTCGCTTTTTCTTAGAAAAAAAATCACTCGAAACCCAATCGTTAAGAATAGTTTATTTCTTTTAATGATTTTCTTCCGCCCTTCTGTGATAGTCCCCTAATTTTATGCTGGTCGTTAACTACAATATGTAAAGCTTTAATGCTACGAAAACTACTGTTTAACTTTAAATCTATCACTACATCTATAATGAAGCAATCTATTTCTTTCTTGCACGCGCGGTCTGTAGAAAACGGTACACGTATAGTGACTTAGCAACAAAAAACATTCTTTTTTTGCTTTAGCTTGGGTCCTAAGATGACACAGCCTCGGCCTACACATTTTATTTGTCGCCACCTTCCCACTCGCATGTTATCTCTCATTGTCATCTATCTATTCAATATGAATATTGTAATTGTAGTTGTAGTTAGCATTGTATGATGCTTTCTCTATAACTGTTATTACAATGTGAGTATCATTAGTATTATTATAATAAAAAAATCATTACGGAGCGGTTTCCTGTTGTGGATTTTAACATCAATTTGCAACCATTAATTCATATGCTTACATAACTATATGTCTTTTTAACTCCCCCTACACACGCACACATAAAAATAGATACTACTTTAATCATTTCTATTTTTTGTTTTCATGGTGTAAGAACTTAGGCAAGTCTTCAGTCAATTAGAATATAATTCAAGTTCATCGGCATTGTAGAATCAAACCATGTAAAAAACGGAATTTGTTATATGTATTATATAAATTAACAAATTCTGGACAAGAAAATCGAAAATTCTCACTCTTCTCTTCCTCTCTCTCTCTTACAAGATAATCGAAAATTCTCTCTTTCCTCTTTCTCTTTCTCTCTCTCTTCGGTATATAACCCCATTCAGCACACCACGTATATCATCGTAGAATGAAGATATGCAGTTAATCTCATACTATCAAATTTTGCAACTTACACCTCAGTCATATGCAAATCATGGCAATTGAAAAGGCAGCGACGTCAACCTCTCCTCTGAACAACTCTTGCAGCAATCGCAGATATGTTGTGCACTGCAGAGACCTGGCGCTCTGCAACAATGCATCATAATACAGGATTAATTCATAAACTCAACAAAGGCATTAATGTCCATTTTGAGCCGAGAGTGGAGCAAGGTTTATGCACTCAATTATTTAGATGTGTGCGGATTTGAGGCTTGGAAATGCCCATGTGCGTTAATTGGAAACGTACATACACCGTGTTGTACACACATACGCGATACACGTAAACATACGTAAGAACATTAAAATTTATACATACGCACACACAAAACCATATGTATAAACACGTACTGTATATACAAGCAGAGACATTCAGTAGACATTAAACACATTATTATTATTGTTGTTGTTGCTGTTGTTGTTGTTGTTGTTTTGTTGTTGTTGTTGTTGTAATTATTATTATTATTATTATTATTATTATTATTATTATTATTATTATTTTATTGTTATTATATTATTATTATTATTATTATATTATTATTATTATTATTATTATTATTTTATACGAAAGTTTCCTTAGATCTACTAATTAAAATCAAACACCGAGTCACTACCAGTGACCTAGGGTGATTGAAGTTTGAGGCAATGGAACATCAACGAAAACATGCAAAATATGCAGAACAACCACAAATCAAAACATCCAGTCAAATCAATTCACGCACACAAAGAACACATCAGATTGATAATGCTCTTCTGAGAACATGTGCTGTGCTGTTTAAGACTATTTTTTGGATTTCTTCTAATTTTGGATTTCCTGGTATTTGCTCAAGAAACTTATCAGTACCTTTCTTTATAAGGCCAAGAACTCCAATAACAACAGGCAAAGTTTTGCTTTTTAAATGCCACATCTTTTCCACCTCTATTTCCAGGTCTTTATACTTACCATATGTGCAAACGCATACACATATACAATATAAATATAAAGAAATATATATGTATATATATATATATATATATATATATATATATATATATGTATATATATATATTATATATATATATATATATAAATATATATATATATATATATATATATATATATATATATATATATATATATATATATGCATATATGCAAATACACCATACCCATACATATGACCACATACATGTACCCATACATATGAGAATGGAAATATAGACAAACAAACACAAACACATACATAATCACACAATCAAACAAACAATACATAAACACTAACAGACAAAAAACAAACACACACAAACAGAAACAAACAAACGCACATGTACATGCGCACACATACAAACACACAAACATAGAAACACACACACACACAAACAGACAAAGAGAAACGTACACACACACACACACACACACACACACACACACACACACACACACACACACACACAAACAAACAAAGAGAAACGAACAAACAAACACACACACACACACACACACACACACACACACACACACACACACACATACAAACACACACACACACAACACAGAAACAAACAAACAAAAAGAGAAACACACACTCACACAGACAAACAAAGAGAAACGAAGACACACACACACACACACACACACACACACACACACACACACACAAACATACACAAACTCCCCTCACACAACCTTCCCCCTCCCCCACCTCCCTCCCCTCACACACATTACGTTCTGAACCCTATTATCTGAACTCCTTTGGAATCATGTGAAAAGGGACTATTCTATCTCCTCGCTATCTCGCTTTTAACGATAAAAAGGCCAGATATATAGGCGTGGTCAGGAGGTGGGCGTTGCCGGGAGACCACGCCCATCTAAGAAGGGGAAATCTTGGGTGAGGAGAATGAGTGAAGAGAAAGAATTTTTTTTCTCTTTCTCTCTCTCTCTCTCTCTCTCTCTCTCTCTCTCTCTCTCTCTTTTTTTTTTTTTTTTTTTTTTTTTTTTTTTTTTTTTTTTTTTAGGGGGAGGGTGACTTTCTTAACATTTTAAATCTTTATCTTACATTATCTTGTCTTTTAAAAATCTTAATATCTCTTTATCTTTTTCCACTTCAAATGATTTCGTTTCATTTCATATTATTGTCGTCAAAGTCCAGGATGTAAACAACGCTCGTAAACAACGTTGTGCCTGCGATGTAAACAATCCCCCCCCCCCCTCCTTTCTTATGCTATTCCCTCTTCCCTCGTTTATCCCCTCGTTACCCCCCCCCCCCCGCCTTTCCCTCCTTCCATCCGCTTTAACCACCTTTCTGTCTCCTGCCATTCGCTATTTGCTGGTGTGGGTGGACAGAAAGAGAGAGGCAAGGAAAGAGAGAGGGAGAAGGAGGGGGGAGAGATGGGGGAGAAAAGAACTAGAGAGAGAGAGAGAGAGAGAGAGAGAGAGAGAGAGAGAGAGAGAGAGAGAGAGAGAGAGAGAGAGAGAGAGAAAGAAAGAAAGATAAAAGAGATAGATAGATAGATAGAGAGAGAGAGAGAGGAAGAGAGAGACAGATATAAAAACACAAATCAAGAGAGAGAGAGAAAAAAAAAAAAAAAAAAACAGAGAAAGCTCCCCCCCCCAAAAAAAAAAAAAAAAAAGGCAAACCCAAAACAGAAAAGAACGAACGAACGATGAAATAATCAGCAGAACAAAAATAAGAGAAATTAGGAAGAGAGAACGAGATCGGAACTGTAGCCTCTCGACTGTCGACCCTGGCCCGTGGTTACTCCCGAAGAGGACCTGGTTTAATGGCAAAGAGCGTGGAAGCGCTTCTGCGTGTGACCTTCTCCCTCCCCTCTTTCCCCTCGGCTCTCTTAGGTCCATTTCGCTATCTTTTCTATTTCTAATTTGCTGTTTGTCTGTCAGTTTTTTTTTCTTTGTCTATCTGTTTCTGTCTCTGTTTGTCTGCCTGTACTTGCTCTCTCTCTCTCTTTTTCTCTCTCCTCGCTTTCTTCTCCTTCTTCTTCTTCTTCTTCTTCTTCTTCTTCTTCTTCTTCTTCTTCTCTCTTCTCTCTCTCTCCTCTCTCTCCTCTCTCTCTCTCTTCTCTCTCTATCTCTATCTCTCTCTTCCCCTTACCCTCCATTTCTCTTCATCCCTCCTCTCCTTTCTCTCTGTCTCTCACACTTCACAAACTGCGAAGGCCTCATGAGAAGACAAGAGATATTTTTTTCTTAGCATCCTCTCTTGACATTCAAATACCAAGATGTTGCAAGATGTTTAAATACTTCAAGGATTAGGATACTAATGCGCACGTCATCCACTGGTAATTTTGAGAGAGAGAAGGGAAGGGAAGAGCGAATAAAGGAGAGAAAGAGAGAGAGAGAAGAGAGAGAGAGAGAGAGAGAAGAGAAGAGAGAGAGAAGAGAAGGAAGAGAGGAAGAGAAGGGAAAGAGAGAGAGAGAAGAAGAGAAGAAAAGAGAAGAGAGAGAAAAGAGAAGAGAAAAGAAGAAGAGAAGAGAAAAGAAAGGAAGAGAAGAGAAAATAGAATAAAATAAAATAAAGAAAAATAAAGAAAAGAAAAAAATAAAAAAGATAAATAAAAAAAATAAAAAAATAAAATAAAAGAAGATAAGAGAAGAGACGATAAGAG
>NC_051387.1:48751605-48754105 GCF_015228065.2 Penaeus monodon
AACGTTTACAGGAGGAAGCATATTATTTCCAAAGGTTAGGAGCACCTGAGTTGACTTATGGTTAATGAAAAGGCAAAAATCTTGTATTATGTCAGCTATCTTAGATTTTGCATTCAGATTTTTTATTTTTATTTATTATTATTATTTCTTTGTTTACGTAAAGATTCATGATTAATAATGATCATAATCACGGAGACTATTTTTTCCCCATCGAACTTGTTGTTTACATTTCGTCTTGAAAAATCTATGATGCTTGGTCGCCATTTGGATTGGACATTTTTGTCTAATGAACGGTTTTCTCTGGCAACTACCCATGCCTTTTCCCATGATCCTTGTCGTTGTTCAAGTGATGAAATTTCCATGATGAAATTCAGATGTCCGTAATATCCTGACGGTAATAATAATAATAATAATAATAAGAATAATTATATATATATATATATATCTTTTCTAGTTTTACTTTTGCTATTCTAAACACTAGATCGCATCACCACACTGTTTTATGGTGCTGTTTAGTCCTACCATCACACCATGGTATTTATTTGGTCTTTTTTTATACACCAGACCCATTTATCAGTGAACACCATTACCGCTCGTTAATCATCCGGCTTTAGAACCGCCATGACTTGACCTGACCTGACCTGCACGGGCCCTACTTACCATATCACGCCTACTCTGCTTTCGCCCACTCTTAGTAATGCATTCCCGAAATCCACGGCATGCATAATCCATTCGAGTTTGTTTACAGGGTGGGGAATTCTGTCTCACTCAGGCTGTTGCATTCATGACATAAAACGAAGTCTGGGATTTTCATCGCATACTTTTGCGTTTCATGAAGTTTTAGGGTAGAACAGAGCTCTTGTCTTTCACTCTGTGATGCTAATGGTAATGAATGAAAATAATAGTAATAATAATGAAAATAATGGTAATAGTAATGAAAATAATAATAATAGTAGTAATAGTAATAATTAATAGTGATGAAGATAATGACGATAGTGATAATGATGATGATACACACACACACAAACACACATACACACACACATATATATGTGTGCGCGCGCGCGTGTGTGTGTGTGTGTCTCGCTCTCTTATTTCATACTCTTTCTCATTCTTTCTTCTTTCTCTTTTCTATTCTCTCTCTCTCTCTCTCTCTCTCTCTCTCTCTCTCTCTCTCTCTCTCTCTCTCTCTCTCTCTCTCTCTCTCTCCTCCCTCTCTCTCTCTCTCTCTCTCTCTCTCTCTCTCTCTCTCTCTCTCTCTCTCTCTCTCTCTCTCTCTCTCTCATTCTCTTTTCTTTATTTCTCATTTATCTTATCTTTATCTTTGTTTTATCTTTTCTTCCCTGTGCACAAACTTATCGAAAGAAACACACACACGCACACACACGCACACACACACACACACATACACACACACACACACACGCACGCACACTCACACGCATAAACACACACACACACATACACAGATACACACACATACACACACACACACACACATACAATTTAATCTCTCATCCCTTCTTGACCTTAAATATTTTTTCTCTTTCTCTCTCCTCCTCCTCTCCTTTATCGCATGATCCTCATCCACTCTCTCTGTCTTCCCTGATTTATTTCCCTTCCTCTTCTGCTCATCTTTCGTCTCTTCGATCACAATATCCTATTGCTTCCCCCGATTTCATGATATATATATATATATATATATATATATATATATATATATATATATATATATATATATATATATATGTATATATATGTATATATATATAAATATTCATATATATATTCATATATATATATATAAATATATATATATATATATATATATATATATAGTGTATATATATATTGTGAATATCTATCTATCTATCTATATATATGTGTGTGTGTGTGTGTGTGTGTGTGTGTGTATGTGTGTGTGTGTGTGTGTGTGTGTGCGTGTGTGTATTATGTGTGCGTATGTGTGTGTGTTGGTATATATATATATATATGTATATATATATATATACTATATATATAATATATATATATATATATATATATATATATATATATATATATATATAAGGGCTTTCCTTGACCTTCTTTCCTTCGTATCTTCCTTTCCCCTTGTTATCAAGTTCTCCCCTCTCCTCCTATTCACTCTCCCATCTAATCTCTTTCTCTCCTTTGTCTAGTTCTTCGTTTATCCTCTCTGTTGTATTTCCTATCAGCTCCTGCTTACTCTGCTCTTGTTATTGTGGGATTTCCCTCTTCTCTTTCCGTTTCCTTTGCGTCTATTTATTTATTTATTTTATTTATCCATTTACCTATTGATCTGACCTTTTTTTTCTTGTGTTTTTCGTTTTCGTTGGTAATATTTTCTTTCTGATTATCATGTTTTCTTTGTTATATTTATTTTTCTTATTCGGTGATTTATTTTGATTTCGTTGGTAACTCATTTTTTTTTCTTGTCATTAACATATTTACTCTTACTTTCACACACGTATACACACGC
>NC_051387.1:48759105-48766605 GCF_015228065.2 Penaeus monodon
CGCCGAGGGAGCGTGTGCGCGTGTGCGGGTGCGTGCGTGCGTGTGTGCCGGGACGCTGGAGGAGAGAGAGGGGAGTGGTGCAGTGTGTTCCCGGGATCGATACCTTCGGCAGGTTCGTCTCTGGCGCTCCGGTCCGCTCTCGGGTCCGGGCGAGGCGGGGAGGGGGAGGGGGAGGGGCGGGGAGGCGCGGAGGGGACGCCGCCGTCACTAAGGTCCATGCCGGTCTGCTCCACCCCTTCGGCGCCCACGGAGGCCTCCACCACGCCCATGCTTCCTCCTGCGTGTTGGTCGCCCTCGCGTGCGGTGGGGGCGGGGGCGGCGCCGGGTGTCCCAGGAGCTGCATGGGCGTGAGTGCGGGCGAGCGAGGCCCTTCGCGATCACGCTGGATTACGTCTACCTGCTTGCATGGGAGGAAGAACTCGAGCATTGTTGTGCGGGCGGCGGGCTCGGGGCTCGTGACGCAGCGGCGAGGGCGGCCTCCTGCTGTTTCTGCTTATACTGCCGTGTATTACGGTCCGCGCCACCGCCGAGCCCGTGTCCGTCGCCGTGTCCACGACTTTCCCCTTCGTGCCCGGGCGGAGAGCGAGGTCGTGCGGCCGACGGCGGCGGCGTGAGCGGCGGCGCGACGTAAACACGACGGAGTGGCCAGGGAACGCAAACACTGGCAGGTGGCCAGACCCGCATTTGGCACAGGTGACACTAGTACCCGCCAGTGCCCAGTGTCGAGGGACAGCCGCTAGTGCCAGTGCCAGTCGATCCGCACTCTCGCAGACACGGGAGTGCAGGGACCCCTGCGAGCGTGTGTGTGAACGTGTTAGTGACCGGCGGCGCTCGCTGCTCAGACACGAGGCCTGCTTCATTCTGGGCTCGAGAAATGCTCATGCTGTCCTTCCCTTTTGTCTATTCTGTCAGCCTGCTTTAGTGTTCGGAAAAGCAAGCAGGGCTGCTGTGTTGTTGCGGAAGAGGGGCTGCTTGCGAATTGATACACGCACGCTTTCCCTCACCGTTGCTTGAGAACAGGCATTTGATGTGCTTCCCTCTCTGTGGTTACGTAAGGTATGGAGGGCGCGTGATGGAAGGCCATACACGTAAACCATCGCTGTTCTGGTAATGACGCCTCCCCAAAAAGGCACGCTAGTTCTGCATTGAGTCTGAAAATAACCTCATTAAAGGTTATATAACAACTGTTTTACGGAAAGTTACCACGCCTTCAACATCTCGACCGCAGACAGAGGGGGTCATAAGGGGATTGGACAAGGTAAGGTGTGCTTGTATGCTTGTGTGCTTGAGGGAGAGTCGACGCTTCAAGGAGCAGCTGCTTCAGGAATGAGATTCGCAGCGAGGATCTGATGCTAACGATATATATATATATATATATATATATATATATATATATATATATATATATATTATATATATATATATATATATATATATATATATATATATATTATATTTTTTTTTTTTTTTTTTTTTTTTTTTTTTTTTTTTTTTTCGCGAATCGCCACAGAAGGATCTGAAGGACAGTCGAAATTCCTTTCGGCAAGGCTGTTGGAGGATCTGAAGGAAGACGAAACGTCCTCGCGCATTGCCTCAGAAGTACGTGAAAGGAACAGAAATTCCCTTATGGCCTGGACGCTGAGGGATCCGAAGGAGGACGAAACTTTCTCAAAAAAAAAAAAAAAAAAAAAAAAAAAAAAAAAAAAAAAAAAAGCCACAGAACGATCTGAAGGAGACGAAAGATTCCGCTGAACGTCCTGCCTCTGATGGATGTGAAGGAAACTAACATATCACGAAGACCTTAGCAACAACGATCTTCTGTCAACAAGAGGGGCAAAAATCGCGTTTCAGGATCGGCTCACACTCTTCCTCCACCACCCCCGCTCTACTCCACTCCACCCCTCCACCTCAGTCCTCCACCTTACTCCTCCATTCCACTCCACCCCTCCATTTCACTCTCCACTCTCCACTTTACTCTTCAACTCCACTCTTCCACCCCACACCTCCACTCCACCTCACTCCACTTCACTCGTCCACCTCACACTTCCACTCGGCTCCTCCACCCCACTCCACTCCGCTCCACTCCACTCCACTCCTAAATCTCGATTGATTACGGTGGAAGATTTGAAGAGGAGTAGAAGGGATTTGAATAAAACAGATAACAGAAAAAGAAGAAAAGAAGAAAAAAAAAAAGAGATGGAGAGAGAAAAAAAAAACGAGGGAGGAAAAGAAACAAAGAAAGAAAGAAAGAAAAAGAAGAGATAAGGAGGAAACACGCAAACACACACAAAACAACAGAAAAAAAGTAATTTGCTAAATGGAATATCAAATGACTTCAGTTTAAAGAATTAAAAAGGTGGATATTAGAAACAGGAATAAATGAGAATGATAATAGTAATGGTAACGATAATGAAAATGATAATGATAATAATGATAATTATAGTAATAATAATAAAAATGATATTAATGATTATGAAATGATATAATATAATAACAATGATAATAATGATGGCAATGATAATAATGATATTGATAATAACAATAATAGTAATAACAGTAATAATAATTATAATAATAATGATAATAATAATTATAATAATAATAAGGATAAAGATAATAATGATTACAACCCATGATGATAATGATAATGATAGCAGTAGCAATTACAGTAATAATAATGATAAATATAAAACTGATGATATTAATGATAACAAAAATGATAATAAGAATGATAGATGAAGATAATGATAATGATAATGATAATAAAGTAATATTGATAAAGACAATGGTAATGATAGTGATGATAAAATGGATAATAAAATAAATATAATGATATGATATGAATGATAGATATAATGAAAAATATATAAATTAATAATAATGAGAATATTGATGATAATGATAATAATAATAGTAAGAATAATGATGATGGCAATAATGATAATAATAATAATAATAATAATAATAATAATTATAAAATAACTAGACATAAATCAAAAGACACCAAAACATAACCACGTGGTTGGCAATATAAACAAAAAATACACAAAAAACAGGGAAACGAAATTACCTAAGTAAAAACACTACACTAAATAAATAAATAATCGAATAAACGAATAAAAAGGATAGATTAGACGAATACTCATAGGCCTTAGGGGGGGAAAAAAGGAAGGTTATCTGCAGGGAAGGGACAGGGAATGGATAGGCCTATGTAAAAAAACAAGGAGGAGGCTGGAAAAGACTGAGAAAAACTTGTTGGTCGGATGAGCAGAGGGAGGGAGACCGGGGGAGAGGAGGTTGGAGGAGAAGGGAGGGCTGAGGGAGAGGAGAGGACAGAGGAAGGACACGGGCTGGAGAGGAGAGGAGGGTTGGAGGGAGGGAGAGGGAGGGCTGGAGGGAGGGAGAAGGAGGCCTGGAGGGAGGGAGATGTAGAGGGAGGGTTGGAGGGAGAGGGAGGGTTGGAGGGAGAGGGAGGGCTGGAGGGAGGGAGAGGGAGGGAGAAGGAGGGTTGGAGGGAGAGGGAGGGAGAAGGAGGGTTGGAGGGAGAGGGAGGGCTGGAGGGAGGGAGAGGGAGGGTTGGAAGGAGGGAGAGAAAGGGAGAGGGAGAGAGAGAGAGAGAGAGAGAGAGAGAGAGAGAGAGAGAGAGAGAAAGAAAAGGAGAAAAAATATAAAGAGAGAAAGACCGAAAAAGAGAGAAGGAAAGATAAAGAGAGAATGAGCGAAATAGAAAGAGAACAAAAGAGAGAAAAGAGCGAAAGAGAGAAAGACAGAAAGAGAGAAAGAGAGAGTAAGAAAATAAGCCCCCAGTTCGTGCACGGGGAGAGAGAGTAACACAATTACCCCCCCTCCACCCCCCACCTCCCCACCCCCCACGAATGCTGCCTCTTTGCCGAAATGAGAAGCGTCTCTGGCGAACGGCGTGTCAGGTGCGGGGAGGCTGATCACTGAAGGAACCGTTTTAGTATTTTTTCTCTCTCTCTCGTTATTACTTTTGTTTTTCCTCTATGGGTGGTGTTTGTTGGTTCGGCTTGTTATTGTTGTTTTATTTCTGTTGTTGTGTGTGTGTATGTGTGTGTTTGTTTGTGTGTATATATATATTTTGAAAATCACCTTAAATTGTCATTAAGTCATCGATTTTATTCATATTACCATTATGTTTATTGGTGCTTATGTCACTGACATCTTTACCAAAGAACGGCATCATAGATATAACAATAATCTTTACATTTTTGTGGTATTTTCTTATTATTAACATCGCTGACATTATTAATATTATCGTCGGTATACTTGCAATTAAATGTCGTCATTAATTTTACTACTATCATCCTAGTCATTGCATTATTATTTATATTAATACCAGTATTATCAATATCCATCTTAGTATCATCATTATCATTGCATTCATCATCATTACTGTTATTATCATTAAACACACCTATTGTAAACATATCTCCTGTAACATTTCATTATCCTCTAAAAGTCTTAACCAGACGCTCCATATTTCGTAATAATTACCCATTTCGTAATAACTGTTCAGTCAGATTACAAACCTCTTGAGAAAGATGAACGCTTTCGGAAGAACACTGTCAGAACATTCATTGAGAACATCGGAACAGGTGACCGACACACTCTAAAAGGGAGCAAGATGAGAAACACCGAAGTGATCAATGGAATACAATGTTAGCACACCCTGATTATGAGGACACAACAACAAAAACACAAACACCACAACAACAAAAAAAACAACACACACACACACACACACACATGTGTATTTGTGCGTGTGTGTTTGTGTGTGTGTGCTTGTATGTGTGTGTGTGTGTGTGTGTGTGTGTGTGTGTGCGTGTGTGTTTGTGTGTATGTTTATTTATTTGTATTTGTGTGTGTGAAATATCTACGACGGTAGGTCAGATAGAACATTAAAACGGAGTATAACCTGATCAAGAATCAGTTACATTTAAGGGCAAGAACATGACAAAAAAAAAAAAAAAAAAAAAAAAAAATCAAACATTTGTATTCAATTCTTAAGGACTTGATTTTCTGCGTTTATTATTCCTTAAAACGGGAAAGACTTGTTAAATCGCATATAATATATGACTGTCTATAGGGTATGCATATTCTTATTTGCATCGACCATCCATATATTCGAAAAAAGAAAGAAAAAAGAAGGAAGGGAAGAAATAAATAAAGAGACAAATAAAGAGAAAGAGAGAGAGAGAGAGAGAGAGAGAGAGAGAGAAGGTGAGAGAGAGAGAGAGAGAGAGAGAGAGAGAGAGAGAGAGAGAGAAAGAAAAGAAGAGAGAGAGAAGAGAGAGAGAGGAGGGATGAGAGAGAGAGAGAGAGAGAGAGAGAGAGAGAAGAGAGGAGAGAAGGAAGAGGAGAGGAAAGAAGAGAGAAGAGAGACGAGAAGAGAGAAATGAGAGAGAGAGAGAGAGAAAGTGAGTGAGTGTGAGAGAGAGAGAGAGTGAATGAGAGAGAGAGAATGAGAGAGAGAAAGCAAGAAAAACCTCCTAATAACACATCCTAAAGAATGTACCAAGAACTGCCCAACAAAGCATCAGATTAACACGCTTCAAATTTCATGTTGTTGTGACATTAAAGAACATTAGAATACTCGCGTTTAAGATGTTGCTTTTATGTATTGTTTATATTTCTCCTCTCTCTCTCTCTTTCTTTCTTTTTCTCTTTCTCTCTCTCTCTCTCTATGTGTGTGTGTGTGTGTGAGATTGTGTGGTGTGTGTGGTGTGTGTGTGAGTTGTGTGCGTGTGTGTGTGTGTATGGTGTGTGTGTGTATGTGCGTGTGCATGCGTACGTGCGTGTGCGTGTGTGTGTGTGTGTGTGTGCGTGCGTGCATTCGCGCGTGCATGCGTGCGTGTGTGTATGTGTCCTACTTCGCTTTCACTCATGATAATGGGATCATCTCAACGAAAAAATGACATCGTGTTTCCAATTCCAGACGCAGCTTGTCTCGGCAAATTCCATAAGAATATGTATTTCGAAACCCCTCCAGGAGGCAGTTACTTCGTTGGAATGTACATAGGGGTCATGTCTGCAGCGTAAATGCAAGAGCTTATCAGCCTTAAATGTCTCGCGTTTCTGGGAGCCAACGCGGACATATCTCGCTTTCGACTCAAATTCAGTTTCTAATTCTCCGCTTCGCCATAATTGCAATTTACACTTTGCATAGTCTTCTGTTCTGCGTATCTCGTGGCTTTGCTTGCAAGAGGCTGTATTTTTTTTATTGTATTTATATTTATTTATCTATTTGCTACTTTATCTATTTATATTTTTGGATATTTTCATGTCCACACACAAAAAAAACGTATACTTATCGGCATTTTGACTTTTTTTTTTGTAATATACAAATTCCACGAAGGTTGTATTAATATATATATAATTTATCATATTTGTTTTTCTCGCATTCTTTATAGTTAGATGACAAAAAAAAAGAAAAAAAATGTGAATTGAGTATATCTATAAGATTTACTATATTTACTTTTCATAGAGCATTGATCAAAAAATGAATATGTAGGTAAATAAAAAAAAAAGAGATGAATCATGTGAAAATCTATGTTTTATTTACATGAGGTTGACTTACATATGTATCACGCTACATACATAAACATTCTGTTCAAACATGTGTATGTGTGAATGTATACATGTATGTGTGAGTGTGTACATGTATGTGTGAGTGTGTACATGTATGTGTGAGTGTGTACATGTATGTGTGAGTGTGTACATGTATGTGTGAGTATATATTTGCTTGCAAGAGTGTATACATGTATGTGTAAGGGTGTACATGTAGGCGTGAGTATACACACACATGCGTGTGTGTCTGTATGCACATACGTGTGCATATATCTGTGAGAATGAAATAGAGAAAGAGAGAAAGAAAAAAAAGAGCAAGAGAGAAAGAAATGAAAGAGAGAAGAGAGAGAGAGAGAGAGAGAGAGAGAGAAAGAGAAAGAGAAAGAGAAAGAGAAAGAGAGATAGATAAAGAGAGACAGAGAAAGAGAAAGAGAAAGAAAGAGAAAGGAAGATAGATAGATAGATAGATAGAGAGAGAGAGAACGAAAGAGGGAAAGAAAGGATCCGAGGAAAGAGGACAAAAGAGAAGGAGAGGCGAGGGCGTGGCCTTACGTGGGAAATGAGCTTTAACGCAACCTTGAGAGAAGCTGACCTTGTGAGAAAAAGAACGGCGGAAAAAAGGAACAGGTTAAGGGGGGGGGGGGGGTTCTGTTGCACACGCGAACGGGCGAAGGTGTGTGATGAGTGCGGCTGTAGATATGGCGAAGGTATATGTTGGCGTGAGATTGGGTGAATGTATGTTTGTTAGTGTAGGGAGATATACACACACTCAGACGAACAAATGAACTCCACAAACAAAAATACCACATGAGCTACACACGTCATCTCCACAAACATATATATATATATATTATATATGTATATGTATATATAGTATAAATATATATATATATATAATATATATATATATAT
>NC_051387.1:48774105-48779105 GCF_015228065.2 Penaeus monodon
GGAGAGAGAGAGAGAGAGAGAGAGAGAAGAGAGAGAAAGGGAAAGGGAAAGGGTGAGGGAGAGGGAAAGGGAAAGAAAGAGAGAGGAGTGGGAGAGAGAGAGTGTATTAAACACCACCATTAAGCAGGAACATTGCAAATACAGTTTTGACACACCAGGGTTTCATGATTTTGCGAAGACGAGAGATGAAGTATATACAAAGGCCCAGAGCGAGAGAGAGAAGGGGAGGGGGGGGGGCGTAGTGATGTTTATTGCATGTCTCTAGGGCGCAATTGAGCAAGTGTGTTTGTTTGTTTGTTTATGTGTGTGTTGATTGTGTGAATATGTACTTGTTTGAGTGCATTTATGATGTTCTATTTCATTTTTTTTTGTGTGTCGTGTTTGGATATTGTTTAAGTAATGTGTTTGTTTACGCGTTGTGCTTTCTTATTTCGTTGTTGTTGTTGTTGTTGTTGTTGTCACTACAGCACTGCTATTACGACCACAGTACTGCTGCTATAGAAGTCTGGCCACGACGGAAACAAATTATACTTTAACCCAGATGCTCTCTCTCTCTCTCTCTCTCTCTCTCTCTCTCTCTCTCTCTCTCTTCTCCATCTCTCTCTCTCTCTCTCTCTCTCTCTCTCTCTCTCTCTCTCTCTCTCTCTCTCTCTCTCTCTTCTCATCTCTTCTCTCTCTCTCTCTCTCTCTCTCTCTTTCTCTCTCTCTCTCTCTCTTTCTCTCTCTCTCTCTCTCTCTCTCCAAAAGAAAATATAAATACAGAGAAAAAAATCTGGCACTTTTTACAAATTCTTTCAAACAGCGTCAGTAACTGGTCTTTTACTCGAGGAAATCTGCTAATATTTCCCGCCACTAAATTTTCCCCTTTTCAAACCATATTACATTTAGAACTCCCTGACGCCTTAATAAATACCAAAATATTCGTAAATACTATCCTATTTTATCCCGCAACCTGACACGTTCATATTTCTATCAAAGAGACCGCTATGCGATCACATTTTTTAAAGCACTGTGCCATTTTGTTTGGGTGTATATATTTGTAAGTTACGTTCGGATTAATGGCCTAGTTCTGTGTTTTTTAAAGTATGTATTTAGTAACTGCTATTGTTATTATTTTTTTACCATTGTTCTTGTTCTTGTCATTATCGTTGTTTTTGTTATTATTGTTGTTGTTGACTTTATAATCATTATTATTATTATCACCTCTATTATGCTCGTTATTATTATATCATTATCATAATTAATGGATGGAATGTGTGTAAAGAGATACGTTTTGCTTTTTTTCATTTTCTTAATTTGTAAGTTTGGGGGAAATGAGAGCAAGGAATTATTCCTTTGTTCTTTGTGTTTATCCCTTTTTTCATTCTCTCTCGTTTTCTTTTATGTTTATATATGAATACACACACACACACACACACACACTCACACTAATATATATATATATATATATATATATATATATATATATATATATATATTATATATACACACACATATACATATACATATATACATATATACATACACACACACACATTTTTATAGGCAATACAGAAATGGATATAGAGTGTAAAATAAACAGATCAATACCAAGCAAAGGTATGTAGGTTGCGTCATGATGTAGTGGACCCATAAATAACATAATATGCAGCCATCTGACATAAAATTTGTGTTCAGTTTCGAGCGTAAATTTTAAAGGCTAACTTGAGTATCTTTTTGAGTAATTCTGATTTGACTTTCTTGATGTTAGGGTAGAGGGAGGGGGAGAGGGCGAGGGGAAGAGGGGGGGAGGGAAGAAGGGGGGAGAGGGAAGAGGGGGAGAGGGGAGAGGGGGAGAGGAAAGGGGGGGAGAGGGAAGAGGGGGAGAGGGGAGAGGGAAGAGAGGGAGAGAGAGAGAGGGAGAGAGAGAGAGAGAAGAGAGAAGAGAGAGAGAGAGAGAGAGAGAGAGAGAGAGAGAGAGAGAGAGAGAGAGAGAGAGAGAGAAAGGGATAGAGAGAAAGAAAGAAGAGAGAAAGGGATTATGAAAGAAGAGATTAAGATAGAGAGAGGGCGAGATTGAGAAAGCTAAATGCGAGTGAGGCTATGAAAGAGATAGATAGATAGATAGATAGATAGATGGATAGACAGATAGAGAGAGAGAGAGAGATTAAGAAAGCGTGGCAAAGAGATAAAGGAAGAGATAGAAAGACAGAGAAGCTAAAGCAAAGAGTAAGGCATACCTGTTAGATCCCCGCAGTTCATCGTGACATTTTACTTACCATCCGACCTTTTCTGTCTCCATTACCTTCTTATTCTCTATCTCTTCCTCTCCCTCTTGTCTCTCTGTCTCTCTCCCTCCCCCTTTTCTCTCTGTCTCTTCCCCTCCCTCTTGTCTCTCTCTTTCTTCCTCTCCCTCTTATTCTCTATCTCTTCCTCTCCCTCTTGTCTCTCTCTTTCTTCCTCTCCCTCTTGTCTCTCTGTCTCTTCCTCTCCCTCTTGTCTCTCTCTCTATAATATATATATCTCTCCACCTTTTCTCTCTGTCTCTTCCTCTTCCCGTTTTTTTTTCTCTCTCCCTTTCATCTCTCTCTCGCTTTCCTTCTCTCTGCCTCTCTTCCACCCTTGCTCTCCCCTCCTTCTCTTTCCTTAATCTTCTCTCATCTTCTCCCTTTATATCAATCCCCTCTCTTTCTTTCTCCTTCCCCTTGCTCCTCTCTCTTTCCTTAATCTTCTCTCATCTTCCTCCCTTTATCTGACTCCCTCTCTCTCTTCGTCCATTCTCTCCTATAATTTTCATTCTCTCTTTTTTATTTCCACTTTAATCTATTCTCTCCCCCTCCCCCTCGCTCTTTCAACCCCCGGACCCCTCTTTCATTCCTAAATTTCTCTCCTTCCTCCTTTATCCAACTCCCCCTTCTCTCTTCTTCCATTCTCATCCTCTCCATTTTTATCTCCGCTTCAATCTAGTCTCTCTTTCATTATCCTCCGTCGCTGAAGTGTACACACCCAGCGAAGTTCCCGGCAGGCAAAGAAAACGGGAGGATGTAATTGGGTCTCGACATGTGTTTAACATGTTTCGAATGGTGATGCATTATGGGAGACGAGAAGGGAGAGAAAATTTTGACCTTTTGTGCGCGTGTGAGAGATAGATAGATAGAGAGCGAGGAGAGACGCATACACACAACTACAAAAACATACATACCAAAACACCCCACACACAAAAAAGAGAGAGAGGGGAAAAGATAGAGAGAGAGAGAAGAGGAGAGAGAAGAGAAAAGAGAGAAAAGGAGAGAGAAGGGGAAAAGAGAGAAATAGATAGTAGGGTAAATAGAAAAGGGAGATAAAATAGACAGACAGATATGGGAGATATACAGACAAAAAGGTTAAAAGATGGATAGATAGACAGATAGATAAATAAAGAAGAAGAGAGGATAGAGAAGGGGAGAGAGAGAAAGGGGGAAAAATGGTACGTGCGTGCGTGGGTTCATTCGTTGGGTTCGTGGGGCCCTTTAAATGTCCGTGTGGGGTAGACTGGGCCAAAAAGTATCGCATAAAAGCAAAAAAAACGTCTTTAAAGGGTTGCCATCAAACATTAATACGAAATTTCAGCTTTCTGTTCACAGTTAAAGCGTACCTATTCCTTTACGATTAAGGGAGATAGGTGTACTGTAGATGGAGAGCGAGGAGAGGCAGCATCCGAGAGATAGAGAGAGGCGGGGGAGAAAAAGAGAAAGAGAGAGAGGGGGGGGGGTACAAGAGAGGAATGGAGGATATGGGGAAGGGGGAGGGGAGAGGAGGAGTGGGAGAGGGAGGTGAGAGGGAGGCTAGAGGGGGGGGGAGTGGGGGGGAGAGGGGGGAGAAAGAGGAAAGGGGAAAAAATGGGAAAGAAAGGGAGCGGGGGTGGGAGAAAAAGAGGAGAATGAGAGAAAAGAAGAAAGGGAGAAAAAGAAAAACAGAAAAATTTCACCTCAAACGAACACAAACAAACAAAAACAAAAATACCAAAATTAACCAACCTACCCCCTCTTCCCCCCAGACATCCCCCTCCCCACCCCCACACACCCCACTCACTCACGCAAAGCCCTATCCACTTGACCGCCAACATAAAACCCAAAGGGAAAAGGGCACAGAAGAAAGGGAGTTGGAGGGGGACCGAAAAAGGGCCCTTTTGGGCAGGGAAATGACTTTTTAAAGGCCATGCGCCCAGAGGGAGTTCATCATGGCCTTTTGTCAATAAGGATCGGTCACGCACTTTTTTTTTCTTCTTCGTCCTTTTTTCTTGTTCTCTTCTTCCTATTTTTTCTTCTTCTCCCTTTTTTCTTTTTTCTTCTTTTTCTTTCCCTCCCTATTTTATGTTTTTTTTCTCCCCTCTTCTTTTTTCCCCCCCCGCTTTTTTCTTTTTTGGGGGGTTTTTTTTCCCTTCACCCATTTTCCCATTTTTTTTTACCAATTTTTAAAGGGTCCAAAATTTCCTTTTCCCATTCCTTTTTCTTGTTTTTGGGGGCGGGCCCTTTTTTCTCATTTTTTCCCCTTTTCCCCCTTCCCCCCCTTGGGGCCCCCCCCCCCCCCCCCCCCACCCCCCCCCCCCCCTTTTTCCCCTTCCCCGGGGGCCACCCTCCGCCCCCCTCCCCGCCCCCCCCCCTCCCCCCTCCCCAGCAAAGGGGAAGTTTGGGTTTATATTGTGGTTTGGGTGAGAGAGAGGGGAGAGAGTTTAAGAGAGGGGAGAGAGAGGAAAAAGAGGAAGGGAGAGAGAAGGGGGAAAAGGGGAGAGAGAGAGAGAGAGAGGGGAGAAGAAAAAAGGGGGGGGGAGGGGGGAGGGAGGGGGGGGGAAAGGGGAAGGAGAGAAGCGTTTATTTAATGTTTTTTATGTACATGGCGTATTTTTAGTTTTCGATGAAATATGATATGGATATTAAATATTTATTTGCCTTTATGTGATTTATATTTCCGCGTGGGCATTCTTGTAAGTATTCATTGTATATGTAGACTTATAAATCGTTTTTTTATTGTCTTCATCCATC